>NW_017216036.1:0-13481 GCF_001704415.2 Capra hircus
CCCATGAGAGTCAGTCCTCGTCTCAAGTGGGGCATGCACGTGCTCTTTTCCTCCGAGCTGTAGCAGCAGTGTTGCGCTTCCCTTCGCGAGGATCAAGGGATTAGGGGCTTTTCCTCGAGGCTTCCACGAGGCTTTCACGAGGCTTTCCCACAGGGCTGTCCCATGGCCACCGTGGTGTGAGTCCATCCTCGGCTTGAAAGTCGAGGCAGTGCAGGGAAAACAGGTTTCCCTGGAATGGACTGAGACATCTGGGGATCTGGGAATGGTGGCACCATCCAAGAGTTCCTCTCCCTTTCCTGTGGAGAGCGCCACTTCTTGAGATGCGACGGGAACGCCGGGAAATTCTTTCCCGACCATGCAGGCAAAGGATCCCTCCTCTCGAGCTAGCAGGCAGAAACGGGGCTCCTCTAGATGTGGGCGGGACTCTCGTGCTTCCTCTCGACTGGAGACGGGTATGTCGGGGAACTTCTTGAGTTGCAGCAAGGGTGTGAAGGACCCTTTGGAAGTTCCAGAGGTTAGGTGTGATTAGCCTCGAGACACCTCAGTGGAAATGGGCCTCATCTCGCCTGGAGTGGAGAACCTCCTGGATTTTCCCGAGTTGCGGCAGGTGCTCTCGACTTACGACGGGACCTCAGGGACCCGCTCTGCTGGCCTCAGGAAAGGCCAGTCCCATGCGAGTTGCTCGTGGACCTTTCGGATCTCGGCTTTCCTATGCCATCGATGCCGGGCCTAACGACCTTGTGTGTAGTCAGTGCCAGAACCTGAGGATTCCTCTCCAGTGCTGACATGGATCTTGGGGGTACTTCTGGAGTCTCCCCAGGGGAGTCAGTCCTCGTCTCGAGTGGGGGCATGGACGTGCGCTTTCCTTCCGAGCTGTAGCAGCAGTGTCGCGCTTCCCTTCGCACGGATCAACGGATCTGTGGCTTTCCGTCGAGGCTTTCCACGAGGCTTTGCCACGAGGCTTTCCCACAAGGGCTGTCCCACGTGCCACCGCGTGTGAGTCGATCCTCGGCTTGAAAGTCGAGGTAGTGCAGGGAAAACAGGTTTCCCTGGAATGGACTGAGTCATCTGGGGGACTCTGGATTGGGGCCGATACTGGATTCCTCTCGCCTTCCTGTGGAGAGCGCCTCCTCTTGAGATGAGACGGGAACGATTGGAATTCTTTCAGGACCACGCAGGGAAAGGATCCTCCTCTCGAGCTAGCAGGCGGAAACGGGGCCACTCTGGATATGGGCGGGACGCTCGGGTTCCTCTTGAGTGGAGACGGGTATGTCAGGGAACTTCTTGAGTTGCAGCAAGGTTGTGAAGGACCCTTTGGAAGTTCCACATTTTAAGTGTGATTACCCCTAGTTGCCTCAGCGGAAATGGGCCTCATCTCGCCTGGAGGGGAGAACCTCTGGATTTTCTCGAGTTGCGCAGGTGCTCTCGACTTACGACGGGTACCTCAGGGACACTCTCTGGTGGCCTCAGGAAAGGCCAGTCCCCATGCGAGTTGCTCGGGGTCCTCTCGGGATTCCTCTCCCGTCGATGCTGGGCCTAAGACCTTGTGTGGACTCAGTGCCGGAACCAGAGGATTCCTCTCCAGTGCGACTTGGATCTTGGGGTACTTCTGGATCTCCCCAGGGGAGTCAGTCCTCGTCTGCAGAGGGGCATGCACGTGCGGTTTCCTCCCGAGCTGTAGCATCAGTGTCTCGCTTCCCTTCGCGTGGATCAAGGGATCAGGGGCTTTCCCTCGAGGCTTTCCCACTAGGCTTTCCACGAGGTTTTCCCACCAGGCTTTCCCACAGGGCTGTCCACGGGCCACCGTGGTGTGAGTCGATCCTCGGATTGAAAGTCGAGGCACTGCAGGGAAAACAGGTTTCCCTGGAATGGACTGAGACATCTGGAAGACTCTGGAATGGTGGCACACGACCCTGGAGTTCCTCTCTCCTTTCCTGTGGAGAGCGCCTCCTCTTGAGGTGCGACGGGAACTCCGGGAATTCTTTCCTGACCACGCAGGGAAAGATCCCTCCTCTCGAGCTATGAGGCGGAAACGGGGCTCCTCTGGATGTGGGCGGGACTCTCGTGCTTCCTCTCGAGTGGAGACAGGTATGTTGGGGTACTTCTTAAGTTGCAGCAAGGGTGTGAAGGACCCTTTGGAAGTTCCAGAGTTTAGGTGTAATTAGCCTGGTACGCCTCACAGGAAATGGGCCTCATTCCCTGGAGGGGAGAACCTCCTGCATTTTCTCGAGTTGGTGCAGGTGCTCTCGACTTACGACGGGGACCTCAGGGACCCGCTCTGGTGGCCTCAGGAAAGGCCAGTCCTCATGCGAGTTGCTCGGGGGCCTCGGGATTCCTCTCCCGTCGATGCCGGGGCCTAAGACCTTGTGTGGAGTCGGTGCGGAACCTGGAGGATTAATCTCCAATGCTGACATGGATCTTGGGGTACTTCTGGAGTCTCCCCAGGGGAGTCAGTCCTCGTCTCGAGTGGGGACATGCACGTGCGCTTTCCTCCCAAGCTTTAGCAGCAGTGTCACGCTTCTCTTCGCTGGATCAAGGGATCTGTGGCTTTCCCTCGAGGATTTCCCAAAGGGCCTTCCCACGCGCCACCGTGGTGTGAGTCGATCCTCGTCCTGAAAGTCGGGGCAGTGCAGGGAAAACAGGTTTCCCTGGAATGGACTGAGACATCTGGGGACTCTGGAAATGGTGGCACGACCCTGGAGTTCCTCTCGCCTTTCCTGTGGAGAGTGCCTCTCTTGAGATGCGACGGGAACGCCGGGAATTCTTTCCCGACCATGCAGGGAAAGGATCCCTCCTCTCGAGCTAGGAGGTCAGAAACGGGGTTCCTCTGGATGTGGGCGGGACTCTCGTGCTTCCTCTCGAGTGGAGACGGGTATGTCGGGAACTTCTTAGTTTTAGCAAGGTGTGAAGGACCCTTTGGAAGTTCCAGAGGTTAGGTGTGATTAGCCTCGAGACGCCTCAGCGGAAATGGGCCTCATCTCGCCTGGAAGGGAGAACCTCCTGGATTTTCTCGAGTTGCGGCAGGTGCTCTCGACTTACGACGGGGACTCAGGACCCGCTCTGGTGGCCTCAGGAAAGGCCAGTCCCATGCGAGTTGCTCGGGGGCCTCTCGGATTCCTCTCCCTCGATGCCGGGCCTTAAGACCTTGTGTGGAGTCGGTGCCGGAACCTGAGGATTCCTCTCCAGTGCTGACATGGATCTTGGGTACTTCTGGAGTCTCCCCAGGGGGAGTCAGTCCTCGTCTCGAGTGGGGCATGCACGTGCGCTTTCCTCCCGAGCTGTAGCAGCAGTGTCACGCTTCCCTTCGCGTGGATCAAGGGATCTGTGGCTTTCCTCGACGCTTTCCCACGAGAGGCTTTCCCACAGGGCTGTCCCACGTGCCACCGTGGTGTGAGTCGATCCTCGGCTTGAAAGTCGAGGCAGTGCAGGAAAACAGGTTTCCCTGGAATGGACTGAGACATCTGGGGGACTCTGGGAATGGTGGCACGACCCTGGAGTTCCTCTCGCCTTTCCTGTGGAGAGCGCCTCCTCTTGAGATGCGACGGAACGCCGGGAATTCTTTCCCGACCACGCAGGGAAAGGATCCCTCCTCTCGAGCTAGGAGGCGGAAACGGGGCTCCTCTGGATGTGGCCGGGACTCTCGTGCTTCCTCTCGAGTGGAGACGGGTATGTCGGGGAACTTCTTGAGTTGCAGCAAGGGTGTGAAGGACCCTTTGGAATTCCAGAGTTAGGTGTGATTAGCCTCGAGACGCCTCAGCGGAAATGGGCCTCATCTCGCCTGGAGGGGAGAACCTCCTGGATTTTTTCGAGTTGCGGCAGGTGCTCTCGACTTACGACGGGACCAGGGACCCGCTCTGGTGGCCTCAGGAAAGGCCAGTCCCCATGCGAGTTGCTCGGGGGCCTCTCGGGATTCCTCTCCCGTCGATGCCGGGGCCTAAGACTGCCGGGAGCCAGTGTGAGGAAGCCCGCCCGTGACAAGGTTATGAGGAAGGAAGCTGACATACGCAAGGCGTGCTCAGACTTCAGGGACCCTCTGGAAATTTTTAAGCATGTACCCCAACAAAAATCTGCCGGTTTTTGTGCTCTGCTTTTTCACTCTTCTGACCTTTTCTGGAAAAAGTCAATTCAGCGCGTTAGTCTTCTGCATTTGAAAGAGTGTTTCAATCCAAAACCCTCTGATGGCTTTCTAGCCTGCCTGTAGGACTCGTACAGCTGCGCTTGTGATTGTTTGAGGCCTCCTGACCGCAGGAGGCACAGGAAGCTTAAAACATCCTAGGAATGCAGGAGCTTTCGAGGAGTCAAAATCTTTAGAATAGGACTGATTAAAAGTTTCATTTTTTGGGTCAATGCTTGCTGCCAAATTTTCATATCCTTTATTTTTAGATATAGTTGGTATATAGAAAAACAAGTAGTAGACCTGGTATTAGCAACATTAGATCTTTGAGTTAAGTACCTTCTTTGTTATAACCCACTGCACCTTTGTTCTATAGAGATGTAACTTTAATGCTTTAAGGAGATGCAGATTAAAGAAAAACACTTCAGGGGAAACAAAATTAACATTCATTAAGGAAGAGAGCCAAAAAGTGTTAACAAGCCTCTTGGCCAGAAGATAATGTAAATCACCTGAGACCTTTTGTATACAAAATGATATACAGAAAGAATCTGGGTTGTGAACGCTACATAATTTTGTGTTATCCATTGATCTCCATGTTTTATCAAAAGTATAAAAGGCCTTCTGAACAATAAAGGAGGAGGCCAGGGGCCGGGGGCCAGTTTCTCGGACCAGCTTCTCGAACTAGTCTCTCAGCCTGGTTTCTTGGGACTCTGGCTCCCCCGTGTCTTTCTCTCTCTTTCTTCTTCTCTACCTTTCCTTCTCTCTGCTCTTTACTTTAACTTCAGGCTGAATCTCCACCTGGAGTGCGGAGGCTCGCCAGGTCTACTTACTTGCCCTGGCTGTTAAGACCGCACGAAAGGGAGCTTAAGGCGAGGCACCCTTAGATATTCAAGCGGGGCGCCGGTGGCCCAACGTAGGTGGTGCAAATTCCTTGTCTGGAATTTTATTGGCCTTCCGCGTAAACCAAGCTATTCAGCCCTCTTCCTCCACTTAATCTTCTTACTACACTATAGTTTCCTAATCTAATCTTACATTAATAAATAAACAAGTCTTTCCACGCCAACGCCGTCCACCCTTCGAATTCCCTGGATCCACCGGGGCTGGACCCGGCATAAGACCTTGTGTGGAGTCGGTGCCGGAACCTGAGGATTCCTCTCCAGTGCTGACATGGATCTTGGGTACTTCTGGAGTCTCCCCAGGGGAGTCAGTCCTCGTCTCGAGTGGGGCATGCACGTGCGCTTTCCTCCGAGCTGTAGCAGCAGTGTCATGCTTCCCCTTCGTGTGGATCAAGGATCTGTGGCTTTCCCCACGAGGCTTTCCCACAGGGCTGTCCCACGTGCCACCGTGGTGTGAGTCGATCCTCGGCTTGAAAGTCGAGGCAGTGCAGGGAAAACAGGTTTCCCTGGAATGGACTGAGACATCTGGGGGACTCTGGGAATGGTGGCACGACCCTGGAGTTCCTCTCGCCTTTCCTGTGGAGAGCGCCTCCTCTTGAGATGCGACGGGAACGCCGGGAATTCTTTCCCGACCACGCAGGGAAAGGATCCTCCTCTCGAGCTAGGAGGCGGAAACGGGCTCCTCTGGATGAGGGAGGGACTCTCGTGCTTCCTCTCGAGTGGAGACGGGTATGTCGGGGAACTTCTTGAGTTGCAGCAAGGGTGTGAAGGACCCTTTGGAAGTTCCAGAGGTTAGGTGTGATTAGCCTCGAGACGCCTCAGCGGAAATGGGCCTCATCTCGCCTGGAGGGGAGAACTCCTGGATTTTCTCGAGTTGCGGCAGGTGCTCTCGACTTACGACGGGGACCTCAGGGACCCGCTCTGGTGGCCTCAGGAAAGGCCAGTCCCCATGCGAGTTGCTCGGGCCTCTCGGGATTCCTCTCCCTCGATGCCGGGGCCTAAGACCTTGTGTGGAGTCGTGCCGGAACCTGAGGATTCCTCTCCAGTGCTGACATGGATTTGGGGTACTTCTGGAGTCTCCCCAGGGGAGTCAGTCCTCAACTCGAGTGGGGCATGCACGTGCGCTTTCCTCTCGAGCTGTAGCAGCAGTGTCACGCTTCCCTTCGCGTGGATCAAGGGATCTGTGGCTTTCCCTCGAGGCTTTCCAACGAGGCTTTCCCACGAGGCTTTCCCACAGGGCTGTCCCACGTGCCACCGTGGTGTCAGTCGATCCTCGGCTTGAAAGTCGAGGCAGTGCAGGGAAAAACAGGTTTCCCTGGAATGGACTGAGACATCTGGGGGTCTCTGGGAATGGTGGCACGACCCTGGAGTTCCCCTCGCCTTTCCTGTGGAGAGCGCCTCCTCTTCAGATGCGACGGGAACGCCGGGAATTCTTTCCCGACCAGGCAGGGAAAGGATCCCTCCTCTCGCTTGGAGGCGGGAAAATGGGCTCCTCTGGATGAGGGCGGGACTCACGTGCTTCTCTCGAGTGCGACGGGTATGTCGGGGAACTTCTTGAGTTGCAGCAAGGGTGTGAAGGACCCTTTGTTAGTTCCAGAGGTTAGGTGTGATTAGCCTCGAGACGCCTCAGCGGAAATGGGCCTCATCTCTCCTGGAGGGGAGAACCTCCTGGATTTTCTCGAGTTGTGGCAGGTGCTCTCGTCTTACGACGGGGACTTCAGGGACCCCGCTCTGGTGGCCTCAGGAAAGGCCAATCCCCATGCGAGTTGCTCGGAGGCCTCTCGGGATTCCTCTCCCGTCGATGCCGGGGCCTAAGACCTTGTGTGGAGTCGGTGCCAGAACCTGAGGATTCCTCTCCAGTGCTGACATGGATTTGGGGTACTTCTGGAGTCTCCCCAGGGGAGTCAGTCTTTCGTCTCGAATTGGGGCATGCACGTGCGATTTCCTCTCGAGCTGTAGCAGCAGTGTCACGCTTCCCTTCGCGTGGATCAAGGCATCTGTGGCTTTCCCTCGAGGCTTGCCCAGGAGGCTTTCCCACAGGGCTGTCCCACGTGCCACCGTGGTGTGAGTCGATCCTCGGCTTGAAAGTCGAGGCAGTGCAGGGAAAACAGGTTTCCCTGGAATGGACTGAGATATCTGGGGGACTTTGGGAATGGTGGCACGACCCTGGAGTTCCTCTCGCCTTTCCTGTGGAGAGCGCCTCCTCTTGAGATGCGACGGAAACGCCGGGAATTCTTTCCCGACCACGCAGGGAAAGGATCCCTGCTCTCGAGCTAGGAGGTGGAAACGGGGCTCTCTGGATGAGGGCGGGACTCTCGTGCTTCCTCTCGAGTGGAGACGGGTATGTCCCGGAACTTCTTGAGTTGCAGCAAGGGTGTGAAGGACCCTTTGGAAGTTCCAGAGGTTAGGTTGTGATTAGCCTCGAGACGCCTCAGCGGAAATGGGCCTCATCTCGCCTGGAGGGGAGAACCTCCTGGATTTTCTCGAGTTGCGGCAGGTGCTCTCGACTTACGACGGGGACCTCAGGGACCTGCTCTGGTGGCCTCAGGAAAGGCCAGTCCGCATGCGAGTTGCTCGGGGGCCTCTCGGGATTCCTCTCCCGTCGATGCTGGGGCCTAAGACTGCCGGGAGCCAGTGTGAGGAAGCCCGCCCGTGACAAGGTTATTTGGAAGGAAGCTGACATACACAAGGCGTGCTCAGACTTCAGGGACCCCTCTGGAAATTTTAAGCATGTACCCCAGCAAAAATCTGCCGGTTTTTGTGCTCTGCTTTTCACTCTTCTGAACTTTTCTGGAAAAAGTCAATTCAGCGTGTTAGTCTTCTGCATTTGGAAGAGTGTTTCAATCCAAAAACCCTCTGATGGCTTTCTAGCCTGCCTGTAGGACTCGTACAGCTGCGCTTGTGATTGTTTGAGGCCTCCTGACCGCAGGAGGCACAGGAAGCTTGAAACATCCTAGGAATGCAGGAGCTTTCGTGGAGTCAAAATCTTTAGAATAGGACTGATTAAAAGTTTCATTTTTTGGGTCAATGCTTGCTGCCAAATTTTCATATCCTTTATTTTTAGATATAGTTGGTATATAGAAAAACAAGTAGTAAACCTGGTATTAGCAACATTAGATCTTTGAGTTAAGTACCTTCTTTGTTATAACCCACTGCACCTTTGTTCTATAGAGAATGTAACTTTAATGCTTTAAGGAGAATGCAGATTAAAGAAAACACTTCAGGGGAAACAAAATTAACATTCATTAAGGAAGAGAGCCAAAAAGTGTTAACAAGCCTCTTGGCCAGAGGATAATGTAAATCACCTGAGACCTTTTGTATACAAAATGATATACAGAAAGAATCTGGGTTGTGAACGCTACATAATTTTGTGTTATCCATTGATCTCCATGTTTTATCAAAAGTATAAAAGGCCTTCTGAACAATAAAGGAGGAGGCAGGGGCCGGGGGCCAGTTTCTCGGACCAGCTTCTCGAACTTAGTCTCTCAGCCTGGTTTCTTGGGACTCTGGCTCCCCCCGTGTCTTTCTCTCTCTTTCTTCTTCTCTACCTTTCCTTCTCTCTGCTCTTTACTTTAACTTCAGGCTGAATCTCCACCTGGAGTGCGGAGGCTCGCCAGGTCTACTTACTTGCCCTGGCTGTTAAGACCCGCACGAAAGGGAGCTTAAGGCGAGGCACCCTTAGATATTCAAGCGGGTGCCGGTGGCCCAACGTAGGTGGTGCAAATTCCTTGTCTGGAATTTTATTTGCCTTCCGCGTAAACCAAGCTATTCAGCCCCCTTCCTCCACTTAATCTTCTTACTACACTATAGTTTCCTAATCTAATCTTACATTAATAAATAAACAAGTCTTTCCACGCCAACGCCGTCCACCCTTCGAATTCCCTGGATCCACCGGGGCTGGACCCCGGCATAAGACCTTGTGTGGAGTCGGTGCTGGAACCTGAGGATTCCTCTCCAAGGCTGACATGGATCTTGGGGTATTCTGGAGTCTCCCCAGGGGAGTCAGTCTTCGTCGCGAGTGGGGGCATGCACGTGCTCTTTCCTCCCGAGCTGTAGCAGCAGTGTCATGCTCCCCTTCGTGTGGATCAAGTGATATGTGGCTTTCCCACGAGGCTTTCCCACATGGCTGTCCCAAGTGCCACCGTTGTGTCAGTCGATCCTAGGATTTGAAAGTCGAGGCAGTGCAGGGAAAACAGGATTCCCTGGAATGGACTGAGACATCTGGGGGACTCTGGGAATGGTGGCATGACCCATGAGTTCCTCTCGCCTTTCCTGTGCAGCGCGCCTCCTCTTGAGATGCGTCGGAAACGTCGGGAATTCTTTCCCGAGGAAGCAGGGAAGGATCCCTCATCTCGAGCTTGGAGGCGGAAACGGAGCTCCTCTGGCAGTGGCCGGACCCTCGTGCTTCCTCTGGAGTGGAGACGGGTATGTTGGGGAACTTCTTGAGTTTAAGCAAGGGTGTTTAGGACACTTTGGAAGTTCCAGAGTTTAGGTGTGATTACTCTCGAGACGCCGCAGAGAAAATGGGCCTCATCTCGACTGGAGCAGAGAACCTCCCCGGATTTTCTCGAGTTGCGGCAGGTACTCTCGACATATGACCGTGACCTCAGGGACAGTGTAGCAGATGTGTCACGCTTCCCGTCGCGGGGATCAAGGGATCTGTGGCTTTCCCTCGAGGCTTTGTCACAGGGCTGTCCCACATGCCACCATGGTGTGAGTGGATCCTCGGCGTGAAAGTCGAGGCAGTGCTGGGAAAACGGGTTCCTCTGAAATGGACTGTGACATCTTGGGGACTCTTGGAATGGTGGCACGACCCTGGAGTTCCTCTCGCCTTTCCTATTGAGAGCCCTTGCTCTTGAGATGCCACGGGAACGCCGAAAAATCTTTCCTGACTAAGCAGGATAGGATCCTTCATCTCGGAAACGGGGTTCCTCTGAATGTGGGCGGGACCCTCGTGCTTCCTCTCGTGTGGAGACGGGTATGTCGGGGAACTTCTTGAGTTGCAGCAAGGACCCTTTTGAATTTCCAGAGGTTAGGTGTGATGAGCCTCCAGACACCTCAGAGGAAATGGGCCTCAATCCGCCTGGAGGGGAGAACCTCCTGGATTTTCCCCAGTTTTGGCAGGTGCTCTCTAGTTACGACGGGTCCTCAGGGACCCGCTCTGGTGGCCTCAGGAAAGGCCAGTCCCCATGCGAGTTACCAGGGGGCCTCTAGGGATTCCTCTCCCATCGATGCCAGTGCCTAAGACCTGTGTGGAGTCGGGGTCAGACCCTGAGAATGCCTCTCCAGTGCTGACATGAATCTTTCCGTACTTCTGGAGTCTCACCAGGGGAGTCAGTCCTCATCTCGTGTGGGGGCATGCACCTGCCATTTCCTCACGACCTGCAGCAGCAGTGTCACGCCTGCCGACGTGTGGATCAAGTGATCTGTCGCTTTCCATTGAGGCTTCCCCACGAGGCTTTCCAACAGGGCTGTCCCACGTGCCACGGTGGTGTGAGTCGATCCTCGGCGTGAACGTCGAGGCAGTGCAGGGAAAACAGTTTCTTCTGGAATGAACTTAGATATCTGGGGGACTCTTGAAATGCTGGCAAGGCCCTGGAGTTCCTCTCGTCTTTCCTGTTGAGAGCGCCTCCTCTTGAGATGCGACGGGAAGGCCGGGAATTCTTTCCCGACGACGAAGGGAAAGGATCCCTCTTCTCGAGCTACGAGGCGAAAACGGGGCTCCGCTGGTTATGGGCGGGACCCTCGTCCTTCCTCTCGAGTGGATATGGGTATGTCGGAGAACTTCTTGACTTGCAGCAAGGGTGTGAAGGACCCTTTGGAAGTTCCAGAGTTTAGGTGTGATTAGCCTCGAGACGCCTCAGCGGAAATGGGCCTCATCTCGCCTGGAGGGGAGAACCTCCTGGATTTTCTCGAGTTGCGGCAGGTGCTCTTGAGTTACGACGGAGACCTCAGGGACCCGCTCTGGTGACCTCAGGAAAGGCCAGTCCCCATGCGAGGTGCTAGGGGGCCTCTCAGGATTCCTCTCCGGTCGATGCCGGGGCCTAAGACCTTGTGTGGAGTCGGGAATGGAACCTGAGGATTCCTCTCCAGTGCTGACATGGATCTTGGCGTACTTCTGGAGTCTCCCAAGCTTGCGTCAGTCCTCGGCTCGAGTGGGGTCATGCACTTGTGCTTTCCTCCCGAGCGGTAGCAGCAGTGTCACGCTTCCCTTCTCGTGGATCAAGGAATCTGTGGCTTTCCCTGGAGTCTTTCCCATGAGGCTTTCCCACAGGGCTATTCCACTTGCCACCATGGTGTGAGTCGATCCTCGGCGTGAAAGTCGAACCAGTGCAGGGAAAACAGGAACCTCCTTCCCCACGGTAGGGATACACTGTCCCCTTGGGCGGGTATCTCCAGGGCACTCGCGCTGGGGGGTTTCCCGCGGAGATGCGGGCCTCAGGCTCCACGTGAGAAAAGCCCCAAATGGCATTAGCTGCCAGTCCAGACGCTGGCCCCTCTGGTCTCTGGCCGGAGCCTTGGGCTCCAGGCAACTCAAAGCCCTCGGCGGTGGCACTCTGGGACTGCTGTAGGGAAAGGATGCCAAGAGCCCACGGAGGAGTTGGGGAGGGGTCATGGGGGAAACGGAGGCGAGGACAGCGAAGCATCTAGGTGGAGGCGCTGGGAGAGAGCGTCTGGTGTCCTGGAATGCCTCGGAGGAGCCAGCGGGGGACAGTCGAGGCCCAGGGACCTGTGGAATATGAAAAGGCGGGAAATCCCAGAGCAAGGCAGGCTGGGAAAGGGGGCGTTGGTGGCCAATTCAAAGGGACCTAGGGGCGTTTCCTGGGCGGTGAGTTCCCTTGGCACTGCTGAGGGCCCCTGATTGATCCACTCGGGGTTGAACCCACCCCCCGCTGCGAGGGAGGGCCACAAACCAAAGCCCCCGAACTGCCCGCCCACCCCAACGGGGATCTTGGCGGTCCCAGGGCACAGCCGTGCCCGGGAAAAGCCCACTCGCTCCACGGGACTCCGTCCAGGGTCTCTGCTTAGAAAGAGGCCAGGGGCGGCCCCCTCCATCTACCCACCCCAAACCCTATTGACGTCAATGGTGGCGGAGACGCCTCCCGTTCTCCAGAGTCCTGAGCTGCTGGGTCCCCGCCCACTCGGCCAGCAGTCTGCAGCATGCCCGGTGTGCCTCTCCCACCATGGCTTCGTCCGGCTCCTCCAGCACCTCAAGCGGTACGTTTGCCCTCGGTCCCTGTGGTCGGATCACATCTCAGGGGATTTGCGGGTGGCCTGGGCAAGGGCTCTCGGCCAATGTGTTGACCCCCCTCCACCGAGAACGGCTGGGACCCATCGGCCAGGCCCGGGGTTCCGAGGCGTCAGGTGTGCCCAAATTCGGAGGGCGTGGCATCGTTCGTTCATCTTGCTCCTTTGGCACACACATGGCTTCTCCGTTCTCTTTCTGGGAAGACAGTGTTGTTTCAGGGGGCGTGCTGCGGGGCGGGGGCCGGGGTTGGGAGTGGTGGGAGCGGGTGCTTTGCTGGGATGAGGCCCTTTATCCTCACATCTTCATGTGGGAATGGGAGTCGGGGAGCTCTGTGGCCTTGCTGCCTTCAGTGGCTTCCTCTGCACAGGGGCCTAGTGGCTTCTGCCTTTTGTCAGGCGTTACGGGGTTTGGGGCTTCGCTTTGGTGGCCTTTGGCCTTTGCCTTGGCCTGGGCCTTGGCCTTGCCCTTGGCGTTGCCGTTGCCCTTGCCTTGGTCTTGGCTTGGCCTTGCCCTGCCCTTGACCTTGAACTTGACCTTGACCTTGACCTTGACCTTGACCTTGACCTTGAGAACTTTAACTTGAACTTGGCTTGACCTTGAACTTCAACTTGAACTTGTGACTTGAACTTGAACTTGACCTTGAACTTGAACTTGAACTTCACTTTAACTTGAACTTGACCTGAACTTGACCTTCTTGAACTTGAAGTTGACCTTGAACTTGAACTTAAACTTCAACTTGATCTTGAGCTTGAACTTGAACTTGAACTTGACCTTGACCTTGAACTTGAACTTGCTTGACCTTGACCAACAACGGGAGACCTCGAGATTTGCTCAGAGCACCGGAGGTCCAGAAGCAGGGCCCTGTATCTCCCCTTCCCTTTGTGATCATTGCAAAGACATTCCTAGCTGATAGCGGGAGTGCCCTGAAGAAGCAAGCAGTGGAGTGTGTTTGACACGACTGTGTGCCTTCCTGGCCTCAGCTCCACAAGGGGCCTTTCCTCTCGAAGTAGGCCCCCATGTCCCTTGGGAGGGTGTCATGCCTCTTTTCTCCTCACTGCCAAAGGTGGAGCCAAGCTCGCTCTGTCAGAGGTACAAAAACAGCAATTGAATGGATTTTCAAGCTCTTGCTAGGCTGCACCCTTTCAGGGCCCACTTTACTGAAAACAGGTGCTCTGTGGCCCTGGTTGGTATGCAGGTTCACAACAGGGTGAGATCTGTCCAA
>NW_017216037.1:0-13480 GCF_001704415.2 Capra hircus
GGCCCGAGGTCAGACGGTGAAGGGTGGGCTTTTCCGGGCACGGCTGTGCCCCGGGACGGCAAGATCCCCGTTGGGGTGGCGCGGCAGTTCGGGGGGCTTTTGGTTTGGGCCCCTCCCTCTTCAGCGGGGTGGGATCAATCCCGGTGGATCAATCAGGGGCCTCAGCAGTGCCAAGGGAAGCTCACCCCCAGGAAACGCCCCTAGCGCTCCCTTTGAATTGGCACCAATCGCCCCCTTTCCCGCCTCCTTGCTCTGTGATTTTCCCGGCACTTTTGCACCATTCCACAGGTCCCTGGGCCCTCGACTTTCCCCTCTGGCTCCTCTGAGCATTCTCCGCTTTCCCCGGACACCAGTGACGCTCTCTCAGCGCCTCCCACCTAGATTCCCTCGCTTGTCCTCGCCTCTGTTCTCCCGCCCTGCCCCCCCCAACTCCTCGTGGCTCCTTGGCGTCCATTCCCTACAGCAGTTCCAAGGAGTTGGCCACCCCCAGAGGGCTTTGAGTTGCCTGGAGCCCAAGCTCCGGACAGAGACCTGATGAGGGCCAGCGTCTGGACATGGCAGCTAATGCCATTTGGTGCGGCTTTTTCACCGGGGTTTTTTGGAGCCTGACGAGGCGCGAATATCCACTGGCAACCCCCAGCGCCGGAGTGCCCTGGAGATACCCGACCAAGGGACAGTCTTACCCCTTTACTGTGCGGAAGGATGGCTTCCTTTCCTGCACTGGCTTCGATTTCACTACGCCGAGGATCGATCACACCATGGTGGCAAGTGGAATAGCCCTGAGAGAAAGCCTCATGGGAAGACTCGAGGGAAAGCCACAGATCCCTTGATCCACGGGACGGGAAGCAAGACACTGCTGCTACCGCTCAGGAGGAAAGCGCACGTGCATGACCCCACTCGAGCCGAGGACTGACGCCACTTGGGAGACTCCAGAAGTACGCCAAGATCCATGTCAGCACTGGAGAGCAATCCTCAGGTTCCGGTCCCGACTCCACACAAGGACTTAGGCCCCGGCATCGACAGGAGAGGAATCCTGAGAGGGCCCCTAGCACCTCGCATGGGGACTGGCCTTTCCTGAGGTCACCAGAGCGGGTCCCTGAGGTCTCTGTCGAAACTCGAGAGCACCTGCCGCAACTGGAGAAAATCCAGGAGGTTCTCCCCTCCAGGCGAGATGAGGCCCATTTCGCTGAGGCGTCTCGAGGCTAATCACAACTAACCTCTGGAACTTCCAAAGGGTCCTTCACACCCTTGCTGCAAGTCAAGAAGTTCTCCGACATACCCATCTCCACTCGAGAGGAAGGACGAGGGTCCCGCCCACATCCAGTGGAGCCCCGTTTCCGCCTCGTAGCTCGAGAAGAGGGATCCTTTCCCTTCGTCTTCGGGAAAGAATTCCAGGCCTTCGCGTCGCATATCAAGAGGAGGCGCTTTCAACAGGAAAGACGAGAGGAACTCCAGGGCCTTGCCAGCATTCTAAGAGTCCCCCAGATGTCTAAGTCCATTCAGGAAGAACCTGTTTTCCCTGCACTGCCTCGACGTCCACGCCGAGGATCGACTCACACCACCGTGGCACGTGGGACAGCCCTGTTGGAAAGCCTCGTGGGAAAGCCTCAATGGAAAGCGACAGATCCCTTGATCCACACGTCAGCAAGCGTGACACTGCTGCTACAGCTCGTGAGGAAATGGCAGGTGCATGCCCCCACACGAGATGAGGAATGACTCCCCTGGCGAGACTCCAGAAGTACGGAAAGATTCATGTCAGCAATGGAGAGGCATCCTCAGGGTTGGCCCCGACTCCAAAAAGGTCTTAGGCCCCGGCATCGACGGGAGAGGAATCCCGAGAGGCTCCAGAGCAACTCGCTTGGGGACTGGCCTTTCCTGAGGCCACCAGAGCGGTCCCTGAGGTCCCGTCTTAAGTTGAGAGCACCTGCAACAACTCGAGAAAATCCAGGAGGTTCTCCCCTCCAGGCGAGATGAGGCCCATTTCCGCTGAGGCGTCTCGAGGATAATCACACCTAATATCTGGAACTTCCAAAGGGTCCTTCACACCCTTGCTGCAACTCAAGAAGTTTCCCGACATACCCGTCTCCACTCGAGACGAAGCACGAGAGTCCCGCCCACATCCAGAGGAGCCCCGTTTCCGCCTCATAGCTAGAGAGGAGGGATCCTTTCCCTGCGTGGTCGGGAAAGAGTTCCCGGCGTTCCCGTCGCATCTCAAGTGGAGGCGCTCTGCACAGGAAAGGCCAGAGGAACTCCACGGTCGTGTCACGATTCCCAGAGTCCCCAGATGTCTCAGTCCATTCCAGGAAACCCTGTTTTCCCTGCACTGCCTCGACTTTCAAGCCGAGGATTGACTCACACCACGGTGGCACGTGGGACAGCCCTGAGGGAAAGCCTCATGGGAAAGCCTCGTGGGAAAGCACCGAGGGAAAGCCACTGATCCCATGATCCTCCCGACGGGAAGCATGATATTGCTGCTACAGCTCGGGAGGAAAAGCAGAAGTGCATGCCTCCACACGAGACGAAGACTCACTCCTCAGGGGATACTCCAGAAGTACCCAAGATCCATGTCAGCACTGGAGAGGAATCCTCAGGTTCCGGCAGCCGACTCCCACACAAGGTCTTAGGCCCGACATTGACGGGAGAGGAATCCCGAGAGGCCCCCGAGCAACTCGCATGGGGAGAGACCCTTAACTGAGGCCACCAGAGCGGGTCCCTGAAGTCCCCGTCGTAAGTCTAGAGCACCTGCCGCAACTCGAGAAAATCCAGGAGGTTCTCCCCTCCAAGGCGAGATGAGGCCCATTTCCGCTGAGGCGTCTCGAGGCTAATCACACCTAACCTCTGGAACTTTCAAAGGGTCCTTCACACCCTTGCTGCAACTCACGAAGTTCCCCCACATACCGTCTCCACTCCAGAGGAAGCACGAGAGTCCGCCCACATCCAGAGGAGCACCGTTTCCGCCTCCTAGCTTGAGAGGAGGGATCCTTTCCCTGCGTGATCGGGAAAAATTTCCCGGCGTTCCCGTCGCATCCCAAGAGGAGGCGCTCTCCACAGGAAAGGCGAGAGGAATTCCAGGGTCGTGACACCATTCCCAGAGTCCCCCAGATGTCTCCGTGGCATTCCAGGGAAAACCTCTCTTCCCTGCACTGCCTCGGCTTTCAAGCCGAGGATCGACTCACACCACGGTGGCACGTGGGACAGCCCTGTGGGAAAGCCTCGTGGGAAAGCCTCGTGGGAAAGCCTCGAGGGAAAGCCACAGATCCCTTGATCCACGCGAAGGGAAGCGTGACACTGCTCCTACAGCTCGGAAGGAAAGCCCAAGTGCATGCCCCCAATCTGACGAGGACTGACTCCCATGGGGAGACTCTAGAAGTACCCCAAGATCCATGTCAGCACTGGTAGAGGAATCCTCAGATTCTGGCAACGACTCCACACAAGGACTTAGGCCCCGGCATCAACGGGAGAGGAATCCTAAGAGGCCCCCGAGCAACTCGCATGGGGACTGGCCTTCCCTGAGGCCACCAGAGCTTGTCCCGGTGGTCCCCGTCCTACGTGGAAAGCACCTGCCGCAACTCGAGAAAATCCAGGAGGTTCTCCCCTTCAGGCGAGATGAGGCCCATTTCCGCTGAGGCGTCTCGAGGCTAATCACACCTAACCTCTGGAACTTCCAAAGGGTACTTCACACCCTTGCTGCAATCTCAAGAAGTTCCCCGACATACCCGTCTTCACTCGAGAGGAAACACGAGAGTCCCGCCCACATCCAGAGGAGCCCCGTTTCCGCCTCATAGCTCGAGAGGATTGATTCTCTCCCTGTGTCGTCGGGAAAGGATTCCTGGCGTTCCCACGCATCTGAACAGGAGGCGTTCTCCACAGGAAAGGCGAGAGGAAATCCAGGGTCGTGCCACCATTCCCAGAGTTCCCCAGATGTCTCAGTCCATTCCTGGGAAACCTGTTTTCCCTGCACTGCCTCAAATTTCAAGCCGAGGATCGATTCACACCACAGTGGCACCTGGGACAGCCTTGTGGGAAAGCCTCGTGGGAAAGCCTCGAGGGAAAGCCACAGATCCCTTGATCCACGCGAAGGGAAGCGCGACACTGCTGCTACAGTTCGAGAGGAAAGCCCATGTGCATGCCCCCACACGAGACGAGGACTGACTCCCCTGGGGAGACTCCAGAGGTTCCCCAAGATCCATGTCAGCACTGGAGGGGAATCCTCAGGTTCCAGCAACGACTCCACACAAGGTCTTAGGCCCCGGCATCGACGGGAGACGAATCCCGAGAGGCCCCCGAGCAACTCGCATGGGGACTGGACCGTTCCTGAGGCCACCAGAGCGGGTCCTGAGGTCCCCGTCGCAAGTCGAGAGCACCTGCCGCAACCCGAGAAAATCCAGGAGGTTGTCCCTGCAGGCGAGATGAGGCCCATTTCCAATGAGGCGTCTCGAAGCTAATCAAAACTAACCTCTGGAACTTCCAAAGGGTCCTTCACACCCTTGCTGCAACTCAAGAAGTTCCCCGACATACCCATCTCCACTCGAGAGGAAGCACGACAGTCCCGCCCACATCCAGAGGAGTCCCCGTTTCCGCCTCGTACCTCGCGGTCAGGTATCTTTTTCCTGTATGTTCCGGAAAGAATTCCAGGTGTTCCCGTCGCATCTCATGAGGAGGCGCTCTCCAAAGGAAAGGCGAGAGAAACTCCAGTGTTTGTGCCATCATTCCAAGAGTCCCCCAGATATCTCAGTGTGCCGGGGTCCTGCCCCGCTGGATCCAGGGAATTCGACTGATGGACGGCGTTGACGTGGAAAGTCTTGTGTATTTATTAATGTAAGATGAGATTAAGAAATTATAGGGTAGTAAGAAGATTAACTGGAGGAAAAAGGCTGAATAGCTATGTTTACGCGGAAGGCCAATAAAATTCCCGACAAGGAATTTTCTGGCGGATTCTGGAATGGTGGCACGACCCTCGAGTTCCTCTTGCCTTTCCTGTGGAGAGCGCCTCCTCTTGAGATGCGCCGGGAACGCCGGGAATTCTTTCACGACCACACAGGGAAACGATCCCTCCTCTGGATCTATCAGGCGGAAACGGGGCTCCTATGGATGTGGGCGGGACTCTCGTGCTTTCTCTCGAGTGGAGACGGGTATGTCGGGGAACTTCTTGAGTTGCAGCAAGGGTGTGAAGGACCCTTTGGAAGTTCCAGATGTTAGATGTGATTAGCCTCTAGACGCCTCTAGACGCCTCAGCGGAAATGGGCCTCATCTCGCCTGGTGGGGAGAACCTCCTGGATTTTCTCGAGTTGCGGCAGGTGCTCTCGACTTACGATGGGGACCATAGGGATCCGCTATGGTGGCCTCAGGAAACGCCAGTCCACATGCGAGTTGCTCGGGAGCCTCTCGGGATTCCTCTCCCGTCGATGCTGGGGCCTAAGACCTTGTGAGGAATCGGTGCCGGAACCTGAGGATTCCTCTCCAGTGTTGACATGGATCTTGGGGTACTTCTGGAGTCTACCCAGGGGAGTCAGTCCTAGCCTCGAGTGGGGGCATGCACGTGCGCTTTCCTCCCGAGCTGTAGCAGCAGTGTCACGCTTCCCTTCGCGTGCATCAAGGGATCTGTGGCTTTCCATCCAGCCTTTTCCGCGAGGCTTTCCCTCGAGGCTTTCCCACAGAGCAGTCCCTCGTGCCACCGTGGTGTGAGTCGATCCTCGGCTTGAAAGTCGAAACAGTGCAGGGAAAACAGGTTTCCCTGGAATGGACTGAGACATCTGGAGGACTCTGGGAATGGTGGCACGACCCTGGAAGTTCCTCTCGCCTTTCCTGTGGAGAGTGCCTCCTCTTGAGATGCGACAGGAACGCCGGGAATTCTTTCCCGACCACGCAGCGAAAGGAACCCGTCTCTCGAGCAAGGAGGCGGAAACGGGGCTCCTCTGGATGTGGGCGGGACTCTCGGCTTCCTCTCGAGTGGAGACGGGTATGTCGGGGAACTTCTTGAGTTGCAGCAAGGGTGTGAAGGACCCTTTGGAAGTTCCAGAAGTTAGGTGTGATTAGCCTCGAGACGCCTCAGCGGAAATGGGCCTCATCTCGCCTGGAGGGGAGCAACCTCCTGGATTTTCTCGAGTTGCGGCAGGTGCTCTCGACTTACGACGGGGACCTCAGGGACCTGCTCTGGTGGCCTCAGGAAAGGCCAATCCCCATGCGAGTTGCTCAGGGGCCTCTCGGGATTCCTCTCCCGTCGATGCCCGGGTGTAAGACCATGTGTGGAGTCGGTGTCGGAAGCTGAGGATTCCTCTCCAGTGCTGACATGCATCTTGGGGTACTTCTGGAGTCTCCCCAGGGGACTCAGTCCTCGTCTCGAGTGGGGGCGTGCACGTGCGCTTTCCTGCCGAACTGTAGCAGCAGTGTCACGCTTTCCTTCGCGTGGATCAAGGGATCTGTGGCTTTCCCTCGAGGCTTTCCCACGAGGCTTTCCCACGAGGCTTTCCCACAGGGCTGTCCCACGTGCCACCGTGTTGTGAGTCGTTCCTCGGCTTGAAAGTCGAAACAGTGCAGGGAAAACAGGTTTCCCTGGAATGGACTGAGACATCTGGGGAACTCTGGGAATGTGGCTCGACATTGGAGTTCCTCTCGCCTTTCCTGTGTAGAGCGCCTCATCTTGAGATGCGACGGGAACGCCGGGAATTCTTTCCGACCACGCAGGGAAAGGATCCCTCCTCTCGAGCTAGGAGGCAGAAACCAGGCTCCTCTGGATGTGGGCGGGACTCTCGTGCTTCCTCTCAAGTGGAGACGGGTATGTCGGGGAACTTCTTGAGTTGCAGCAAGGGTGTGAAGGACCCTTTCGAAGTTCCAGAGGTTAGGTGTGATTAGCCTCGAGACGCCTCAGCGGAAATGGGCCTCATCTCGACTGGAGGGGAGAACCTCCTGGATTTTCTCGAGTTGCGGCAGGTGCTCTCGACTTACGACGGGGACCTCAGGGACCCGCTCTGGTGGCCTCAGGAAAGGCCAGTCCCCATGCGAGTTGCTCGGGGGCCTCTCGGGATTCCTCTCCCCTCGATGCCGGGGCCTAAGATCTTGTGTGGAGTCGGTGCCGGAACCTGAGGATTCCTCCCCAGTGCTGACATGGATCTTGGGGTACTTCTGGATTCTCCCCAGGGGAGTCAGTCCTCGTCTCGAGTGGGGGCATGCACGTTCGCTTTCCTGCCGAGCTGTAGCAGCAGTGTCACGCTTCCCATCGCGTATATCAAGGGATCTGTGGCTTTCCCACGAGGCTTTCCCACAGGGCTGTCCCACGTGCCACCGTGGGGTGAGTCGATCCTCGGCTTGAAAGTCGAGGCAGTGAAGGGAAAGCAGGTTTCCCTGGAATGGACTGAGACATCTGGGGGACTCTGGGAATGGTGGCACGACCCGGGAGTTCCTCTCGCCTTTCCTGTGGAGAGCGCAGACTCTTGAGATGCGACGGGAACGCCGGGAATTCTTTCCCGACCACACAGGGAAAGGATCCCTCCTCTCGACCCAGGAGGCGGAAACGGGACTCCTTTGGATGTGGGCGGGACTCTCGTGCTTCCTCTCGAGTGGAGACGGGTATGTCGAGGAACGTGTTGAGTTGCAGCAAGGGTGTGAAGCATCCTTTGGAAGTTCCAGAGGTTAGCATTGATTAGCTTTGAGACGCCTCAGCAGAAATGGGCCTCATCTCGCCTGGAGGGGAGAACCTCCTGGATTTTCTCGAGTTGCGGCAGGTGCTCTCGACTTACGACGGGGACCTCAGGGACCCGCTGTGGTGGCCTCAGGAAAGGCCAGTCCCCATGCGAGTTGCTCGGGGGCCTCTTGGGATTCCTCTCCCATCGATGCCGGGGCCTGAGACCTTGTGTGGAGTTGGTGCCGGAACCTGAGGATTCCTCTCCAGTGCTGACATGCATCTTGGGGTACTTCTGGAGTCTGCCCAGGGGACTCAGTCCTCGTCTCGAGTGGGGGCGTGCACCTGCGCTTTCCTGCCGAGCTGTAGCAGCAGTGTCACGCTTTCCTTCGCGTGGATCAAGGGATCTGTGGCTTTCCCTCGAGGCTTTCCTACGAGGCTTTCCCACGAGGCTTTCCCACATGGCTGTCCCACGTGCCACCGTGTTGTGAGTCGTTCCTCGGCTTGAAAGTCGAAACAGTGCAGGGAAAACAGGTTTCCCTGGAATGGACTGAGACATCTGGGGACTCTGGGAATGTGGCTCGACATTGGAGTTCCTCTCGCCTTTCCTGTGGAGAGCGCCTCATCTTGAGATGCGACGGGAACGCCGGGAATTCTTTCCGACCACGCAGGGAAAGGATTCCCTCCTCTCGAGCTAGGAGGCGGAAACCAGGCTCCTCTGGATGTGGGCGGGACTCTCGTGCTTCCTCTCGAGTGGAGACGGGTATGTCGGGGAACTTCTTGAGTTGCAGCAAGGGTGTGAAGGACCCTTTCGAAGTTCCAGAGGTTAGGTGTGATTAGCCTCGAGACGCCTCAGCGGAAATGGGCCTCATCTCGACTGGAGGGGAGAACCTCCTGGATTTTCTCGAGTTGCGGCAGGTGCTCTCGACTTACGACGGGGACCTCAGGGACCCGCTCTGGTGGCCTCAGGAAAGGCCAGTCCCCATGCGAGTTGCTCGGGGGCCTCTCGGGATTCCTCTCCACTCGATGCCGGGGCCTAAGATCTTGTGTGGAGTCGGTGCCGGAACCTGAGGATTCCTCCCCAGTGCTGACATGGATCTTGGGGTACTTCTGGATTCTCCCCAGGGGAGTCAGTCCTCGTCTCGAGTGGGGGCATGCACGTTCGCTTTCCTGCCGAGCTGTAGCAGCAGTGTCACGCTTCCCATCGCGTGGATCAAGGGATCTGTGGCTTTCCCTCGAGGCTTTCCCATGAGGCTTTCCCACGAGGCTTTCCCACAGGGCTGCCCCACGTGCCACCGTGGTGTGAGTCGATCCTCGGCTTGAAAGTCGACGCAGTGCAGGGAAAACAGGTTTCCCTGGAATGGACTGAGACACCTGGTTGTCTCTGGGAATGGTGTCACGACCCTGGAGTTCCTCTCGCCTTTCCTGTGGAGAGCGCCTCCTCTTGAGATGCGACGGGAACGCCGGGAATTCTTTCCCGACCAAGCAGGGAAAGGATCCCTCATCTCAGGCTAGGAGTCGGAAACGGGGCTCCTCTGGATGTGGCCGGGACTCTCGTGCTTCCTCTCAAGAGGAGACGGGTATGTCGGAGAACTTCTTGAGTTGCAGCAAGGGTGTGAAGAACCCTTTGGAAGTTCCAGAGGTTAGGTGTGATTAGCCTCGAGACGCCTCAGCGGAAATGGGCCTCATCTCGCCTGGAGGGAGAACCTCCTGGATTTTCTCGAGTTGCAGCAGGTGCTCTCGACTTACTACGGGGACCTCAGTGACCCGCTCTGGTGGCCTCAGGAAAGGCCAGTCCCCATGCGAGTTGTTCGGGGGCCTTTCGGGATTCCTCTCCCGTCTATGCCGGGGCATAAGATCTTGTGTGGAGTCGGTGCCGGAACCTTAGCATTCCTCTCCAGTGCTGACATGGATCTTGGGGTTCTTCTGTAGTCTCCCCAGTGGAGTCAGTCCTCGTCTCGAGTGGGGGCATGCACATGCGCTTTTTTCCTCGAGCTGTAGCAGCAGTGTCACGCTTCCCTTCGCGTGGATCAAGGGATCTGTGGCTTTCCCTCGAGGCTTTCCAACGAGGCTTTCCCACAGGGCTGTCCCACGTGCCACCGTGGTGTGAGTCGATCTTCGCTTGAAAGTCGAGGCAGTGCAGGGAAAGCAGGTTTCCCTGGAATGGACTGAGACATCCTGGGGACTCTGGGAATGTGGAACGACCCTGGAGTTCCTCTCGCCTTTCCTGTGGAGAGCGCCTCCTCTTGAGATGCGACGGAAACGCCAGGAATTGTTTCCCGACCACGCAGGGAAAGGATCCCTCCTCTCGAGCTAGGAGGCGGAAACGGGGCTCCTCTGGATGTGGGCGGGACTCTCGATGCTTCCTCTCGAGTGTAGACGGGTATGTCGGGGATCTTCTTGAGTTGCAGCAAGGGTGTGAAGTCGCTTTGGGAGCTCCAGAGGTTAGGTGTGATTAGCCTCGAGATGCCTCAGCGGAAATGGCACTCATCTCGCCTGGAGGGGAGAACCTCCTGGATGTTCTCGAGTTGCGGCAGGTGCTCTCGACTTACGACGGGGACCTCAGGGACCCACTCTGGTGGGCTCTGGAAAGGCCAGTCCCCATGCGAGTTGTTCGGGGGCCTCTCGGGATTCCTCTCCCGTCGATGCCGGGGCCTAAGATCTTGTGTGGAGCCGGTGCCGGAACCTGAGGATTCCTCTCCAGTGCTGACGTGGATCTGGGGGGACTTCTGGAGTCTCCCCAGTAGAGTCAGTCCTCCTCTCGAGTGGGGGCATGCACGTGCGCTTTCCTTCCGAGCTGTAGCAGCAGTGTCATGCTTCCCTTCGCGTGGATCAAGGGATCTGTGGCTTTCCCTCGAGGCTTTCCCACGAGGCTTTCCCACGAGGCTTTCCCACAGGGCTGTCCCACGTGTCACCGTGGTGTGAGTCGATCCTCGGCTTGAAAGTCGACGCAGTGCAGGGAAAACAGGTTTCCCTGGAATCGACAGAGACATCTGGGGGACTCTGGGAATGGTGGCATGACCCTGGAGTTCCTCTCGCCTTTCCTGTGGAGAACGCCTCCTCTTGGAATGCGACGGGAAGGGCCGGGAATTCTTTCCCGACCATCGCAGGGAAAGGATCCCTCCTCTATAGCTAGGAGGCGGAAACGGGGCTCCTCTGGATGTGGGCGGGACTCTCGTGCTTCGTCTCGAGTGGAGACGGGTATGTCGGGGAACTTCTTGAGTTGCAGCAAGGGTGTGAAGGACCCGTTGGAAGTTCCAGAGGTTAGGTGTGACTAGCCTCGAGACGCCTCAGCGGAAATGGGCCTCATCTCGCCTGGAGGGGAGAACCTCCTGGATTTTCTCGAGTTGCGGCAGGTGCTCTCGACTTACGACGGGGACCTCAGGAATCCGCTCTGGTGGCCTCAGGAAAGGCCATTCCCCATGCGAGTTGCTCGGGGCCTCTCGGGATTCCTCTCCCATCGATACTGGGGCCTATGACCTTGTGTGGAGTCAATTCCGGAACCTGAGGATTCCTCTCCAGTGCTGACATGGATCTTGGGGTACTTCTGGAGTCTCCCCAGGGGAGTCAGTCCTCGTCTCGAGTGGGGGCATGCACGTTCGCTTTCCTCCCGAGCTGTAGCAGCGGTGTCGCGCTTCCCTTCAAGTGGATCAAGGGATCTGTGGATTTCCCTCGAGGCTTTCCCACGAGGCTTTCCCAGGAGGCTTTCCCACGAGGCTTTCCCACAGGGCTGTCCCACGTGCCACCGTGGTGTGAGTCGATCCTCGGCTTGAAAGTCGAGGCAGTGCAGGGAAAACAGGTTTCCCTGGAATGGACTGAGACATCTGGTTGTCTCTGGGAATGGTGGCACGACCCTGGAGTTCCTCTCGCCTTTCCTGTGGAGAGCGCCTCCTCTTGAGATGCGACGGAAACGCCGGGAATTCTTTCCCGACCACGCAGGGAAAGGATCCCTCATCTCAGGCTAGGAGGCGGAAACGGGGCTCCTCTGGATGTGGCCGGAACTCTCGTACTTCCTCTCAAGTGGAGACGGGTATGTTGGGGAACTTCTTGAGTTGCAGCAAGGGTGTGAAGAACCCTTTGGAAGTTCCAGAGGTTAGGTGTGATTATCCTCGAGACGCCTCAGCCTAAATGGGCCTCATTTCGCCTGAAGTGGAGAACCTCCTGGATTTTCTCGAGTTGCAGCAGGTGCTCTCGACTTACGACGGGGACCTCAGGGACCCACTCTGGTGGCCTCAGGAAAGGCCAGTGCCCATGCGAGTTGCTCGGGGGCCTCTCGGGATTCTTCTCCCATCTATGCCGGGGCCTAAGATCTTGTGTGGAGTCGGTGCCGGAACCTGAGCATTCCTCTCCAGTGCTGACATGTATCTTGGGGTACTTCTGTAGTCTCCCCAGTGGAGTCAGTTCTCGTCTCGAGTGGGGACATGCACATGCGCTTTCCTCCCGAGCTGTAGCAGCAGTGTCACGCTTCCCTTCGCGTGGATTAAGGGATCTGTGGCTTTCCCTCGATGCTCTCCTACGAGGCTTTCCCAAGAGGCTTTCCCACGAAGCTTACCCACAGGCTGTCCCACGTGCCACCGTGGAGTGAGTCGATCCTCGGCTTGAAATTCGACGCAGTGCAGGGAAAACAGGTTTCCCTGGAATGGACTGAGACATCTGGGGGAATCTGGGAATGGTGGCACGACCCTGGAGTTCCTCTCGCCTTTCCTGTGGGAGAGCGCCTCCTCTTGAGATGCAACGGAAACGCCGGGAATTCTTGACCGACCACGCAGGGAAAGGATCACTCCTCTCGAGTTAGGAGGCGGAAATGGGGCTACTGTGGATGTGGGGGGGAATCTCGTGCTTCCTCTCGAGTGGAGACGGGTATGTCGGGGCACTTCTTGAGTTGCCAGCAAGGTGTGAAGGACCCTTTGAAAGTTCCAGAGGTTAGGTGTGATTAGCCTCGAGATGCCCTCAGCGGAAATGGGCCCTCATCTCTCCTGGAGGGGAGAACCTCCTGGATATTCTCGAGTTGCGGGAGGTGCTCTCGACTTATGACGGGGACCTCAGGGACACGCTCTGGTGGCCTCAGGAAAGGCCAGTCCCCATGTGAGAAGCTCGGGGGCCTCTTGGGATTCCTCTCCCGTCGATGCTGGGGCCTAAGACATTGTGTGGAGTCAGTGCCAGAACCTGAGGATTCCTCTCCAGTGCTGACATGGGATATTGGGGGTACTTCTGGAGTCTCCCAGGTGAGTCAGTCCTCATATCTATTGGGGGCATGCATGTGCAATTTCCTCCAGAGCTGTAGCAGCAGTGTCACTCTTCCCTTCGCGTGGCATCCAGGAATCTGTGGCTTTCCTTGGAGCTTTCCCACGAGGCTTTCCCACGAGGCTTTCCCACGACGTTTTCCCACTGGGCTGTCCCACGACCACCGTTGTTGTGAGTCGATCCTCGGCTTGAATGTCGACGCAGTGCTGGGAAAACTGGTTTCCCTGTTATGGACTGAGCATCTGGCGGACTCTGGAATAGCTGGCACGACCCAGGAGTTCCTCTCGCCTTTCTGTGGTGAGCGCCTCCACTTGAGATGCGACGGGATCGCCGGGAATTCTTTCTCGACCACACAGGAAATGAATCCCTCCTCTGGAACTATGAAGCGGAAACGGGGCTCCTCTTGATGTGGGTGGGACTCTCGTGCTTCCTCTCGATTGGGAAACGTATGTCGAGGAACTTCTTGTGTTGCAGCAAGGGTGTTAAGGACCCTTTGGAAGTTCCAGAGGTTAGGTGTGATTAGCATCGAGACGCCTCAGGGGAAATGGGCCTCATCTCGCCTGAAGGGGAGAACCTCCTGGATTTTCTCGAGTTGCGGCAGGTACTGTGGACTTAAGA
>NW_017216038.1:0-13480 GCF_001704415.2 Capra hircus
CTACTGGGCATATACTCTGAAGGAAACCACAACTGAAAGGCACATGGTAATCCCAACATCATTCGCAGCCAATATTGAGCACTATAGCTAGTCAGGACATGGAAGCAACCTAGATGAATGGATAAAGAAGTTGGGGTACATGTATGCACTATTACTCAAACATTAAAAGGAAGAAATTTAAGTCAATGCTGTGAGGTGGATGAACTAGAGCCTGTTATACAGAGTGAAGCAAGTCTGAAAGAGAAAAAACAAATATCATATATTGGTGCATATATATGGAATCTAGAAAAACGACATTGATGAACCCAGTTGCAAGGTAGCAAGAGAGATGCAGACATAGAGAACTGACTTGTCACAGTGGGGAAAGGAGAGGATGAGATGAATTGAGACAGGAACATGGAAACATACATTGCCATACCTAAAATAGAAAGAAAGTGGGAAATTTGCTGTATGACACAAGGAACTCAACCTGGTGCTCGTGACAACCTAGAGAGACGGGATGGCATGGGAGGCGGCAGGGAGGTTAAAGAGGAGGAGACTTATGGATACCTGTGGTTGATTGATGTTACTGTATGAAACCAGCACAACATTATAAAGCAATTACAATCCAATTAAAAATAAATGTTTTTTAAAAGTTCAATATAATGAAGTGTAGTATGTGTAGTTGTTATGCTGTGAATAGCAATGTCTACACATACATTTTTTTTTCCTTTCCAGAGAGTAGAGTGATAATCAATTACCACCACAGTATTGACTACTGTATATCTTTAAATTAACTGGTCTGTCATTCTTTCTGTCTTATATTAGATACAGTTTCCAATTGGAAATATAATTTCTTGTATCCTTGAAAACGTGTCTCAGTAGAATCTTGTTGATCTGTAGGTTCCCCAACACTTGTCAGCCTAGGGCTCTCATTCTCTTATTACTCTCAATTATGTCATTGTTTTTTTTTTTTTTTTTTTTTGTTTTTTTTTTTTTTTTGAGACATTTTCAGTTTGGGTTTTTACCTTTGTTTTGTTGGAGCAAAACCTCAGGAAGGTATCCGAAAATATACTTGTGGAAATTATATTATTTTATTCATATTTGACTAATAGTTTGGCTACATGTAACATTGTAGGTTCAAAAAATATTTTCCTTTGGACTTTTAGAGGCACTGACCTTTACCTTTTGAGCATACATATTTGCTAATGATTTCTGTTCTGCCTCATGGCTTACTTAGCCTCTCTTCTTCTCTTTCCCAGTCAGTCAGCTTCTCTCCTAGATAACCACTATTACTAGGTTCTAAAGAAAAATCTAGCAAACTCTCATGTAGATATTACACGATTTTCAGAGAGATTCAGAGATTCAGTTTGCTACAAATGCTTCCATGTGTAAAAGGAAAATATCCATTCTATGAAAAAAATATCCATTATTTGGAAAGAATGAGGACCATTTGTCCTTGAATCGCTTTCTCTGTTATCAAGAACTAATTATCCTCTTTCTAAGTCAGCAATCTCATTAAGCACCTTTTTCTTAAGAAAGCCTAATGCTCCTTCAACTACCAAACATAAGTGACAACCCACAGAATTTAGTGGTAAACGTATCTTGGAGTCCATTTTAATTCATGGAGAAAGAAAAGCATGTATAAAATTATGTTGGTAGAACTGTTCTAAGTCACATATTCCTTAGATAATTCTCTTTCTCCAGCAGGTACCACCTAGTTCCTAAGACTTTTCATGAGAAGAATATTGTGAAAGCACCTACTCCATCCCCAGACACTGCTGTTCCTTCCAGGATTCCTGAAGGGCGTCTGTTTCCTCATGGTGAACCTGGTTACTCCATTGTGGAATCTCAGAGGGCTAGGCAGAAACAGCGGTCCTCATCTTGGCTCTCTGAGAGACTGAGAAAGAGATCAGGAGCGGGACTCAGTTTAAATAAGTTCCTCCTCTTCAAACACCCAGGTTATGCCCCTGATCTTTCTCTGAACCACATCAGCCCAGTCAAGATAGAAACACAGCAGAATCTCCATCGTCTTTCTTCAGGAAAGAGCACACACTGTGAAATCTTCCCTCAGGCAGTGGAGAAGGAAGACCTCCGTTACTAGTAAAAAGATGTGCATTCTTCAAGTGCCTTCAAACTGACTCCTTCTAACTAGCAGAGATAACAGCTAGAAGAAAGAGAGGAGCAGGGCAGAGGTTTTAGCGAGAGAGACCTTAGTCTACACAATGCTGTTCTTTATAAGATCTGGAGCATTTTTGATATTATTGATCAGTTATTTTGAGTAGTTATTCATAATTATCAGTTTTTCTAGCTTTTAGAGCTGACATATGTAATTTTAAAATTTATTTTTAATTGGAAGATAATTGCTTTTCTATGTTCTGTTGGTTTCTGTCATGCAACAGTGTGGATCAGCTCTAAGCACACATATATCTCTTCCACCGTGAGCCTCACGTCCACCCCACTGCCCCCCATCCCTCCCCTCTATGCTGTCACAGAGCACCAGGCTGAACTCCCTGAGCTATAAAAACAACTTTCCCTCAGTCATGTATTCTATGCACGGCAAAGCCTGTATTCAGGGCTACTCTCTCAATCTGTTCCACCCTCTCCTTCCCTCAGTGTGCTCACAAGTTTGTTTTCTACATCTGCATTTCTTTTTTTTTTTTAATTTTAAAATCTTTAATTCTTACATGCATTCCCAAACATGAACCCCCCTCCCACCTCCCTCCCCATAACATCTCTCTGGGTCATCCCCATGCACCAGCTCCAAGCATGCTGTATCCTGCATCAGACATAGACTGGCGATTCAATTCTTACATGATAGTATACATGTTAGAATGTCATTCTCCCAAATCATCCCTCCCTCTCCCTCCCTCTGAGTCCAAAAGTCCATTATACACATCTGTGTCTCTTTCCCTGTCTTGCATACAGGGTCGTCATTGCCATCTTCCTAAATTCCATATATATGTGTTAGTATACTGTATTGGTGTTTTTCTTTCTGGCTTACTTCACTCTGTATAATCGGCTCCAGTTTCATCCATCTCATCAGAACTGATTCAAATGAATTCTTTTTTACGGCTGAGTAATACTCCATTGTGTATATGTACCACAGCTTTCTTATCCATTCATCTGCTGATGGACATCTAGGTTGTTTCCATGTCCTAGCTATTATAAACAGTGCTGCGTACATCTGCATTTCTATTCCTGCCCTTGAAATAGGTTCATCAGGGCTATTTTTCTACATTTCAAACGTATGTGTTAATATACAATATCTGTTTTTCTCTTCCTGACTTACCTCACTCTGTGTAAAAGGCTCTAGATTTGTCCACCTCTGTTCACCTGAGTCAGATTTGTTCCTTTTTATTGGCTGAATAATATTCCATTGTATATATGTGCCACAACTTCTTTATCCAGTCATCTGTTGATTGGCATCTAGGTTGCTTCCATCTCCTGGCCATTGTAAATAGTGCCACAATGAACACTAGGGTACACATGACCTTTTTTTTTTAAATTTTAATTTTTACTTTATTTTGCTTTACAATACTGTATAGGTTTCATGGTTTTCTCAGGGCAAATGCAGGGCCATTTAGTAGTTTTACTCCTAGTTTTTTTAAATGAATCTTCATATTGTTCTCCATAGTGGCCGTATCAATTTACTTTAAAATAATTTATTGTGTTAGGAACACTTTACATGAGGTGTATTCTCTTAACAGTATTTTAAGTGTATAATACAGTGTTGTTATACACAGGCTTGATGTTGTGGGCAGATCTCTTGAACTGATATACCTTTCAGGACTGAAATTGTATACTGTCAACTAAAAAATATAGTCACAACCTGAAAGGAAGGAGACTTTTATTTTATTTGGAGGGAAAGTTTAGGACTCCAAGCCCAGGAGACAGCATCTCAGTAGCTCTGAGCAAAGTGTTCTCCTTAGGAGATGGGAGTGGGAGTGAGGCTACATACAAATGAACAGCAAAGGGAGCAGGCGGGCTGAGCATCAAAGATCAGATATCAAATTAAGGACTTTAGCATTGGATGTATGGGAAGATGCAAGCCTCTGGCTCACAGAATTCTTTGCTTTCATAGGTACCTCAGCTATCTGGGCCAAATCCTGTTTCCTTGTTCTCCTTAAGTAGTGGCAGCTGTGGCCGATGGCTGCTCCTTGTGTTCCCCCAGCTCCTCAGCATTCACCGTGGTGGGTGGCGGCATCTGCTGGATTGTGATTTGGGAGTCCGCATTCACATTTGGAGGCCAGAAATCGCTGATGGCTGTGACATTTCTTGTTTATTGATTTGGCAGTAGAGCTTTTCATTTCACAATACCTATTGATTGGCAATACCCTGTTTTACTCCATGCCCTCCCTCCCCCAGTTTTTGGCAGCTACTATTCTATTCTTTATTCCATGAGCTTGACTGTTTTCCATACCTCATATAAGGGGATTCATGTACTTGTCCTACTGTTTCTAGCTTATTTCTCATGGCGTAATGTCTTCCAGGTTAGGCCATGTTGTCTCATCGGACAGGATTTCCTTCTTTTTAAGAAGGAATAATAATCCTTTGTATGTATATACTACAGTTTACTTATCCACTCATCTGTTGATGGACATTTATGTTGTTACCACACTTTGGCTACTGTGAGTACTGAGGCAGTGAACTTGGGAGTGCTAATATGTCTTTGAGACTTTGATTTAAATTATTTTGGGTAAATGATGTAGATGTAGAATGGGTAAAACCTATGATAGTTCTGTTTTTTCTATTTTTAAATTTTTGGGTAACCTTCATATTCTTCGTAATGGTCACACCATTGTGCCCTCCCACTGCCAGGTACAAGGGTTCTTTTTCTCTCCATAATCTCACCAACACTTTCATTTTGCTTTTTTAATTATAGTTATTCTTCAGGTGTGAAGTGATACATCATTGTGGTTTTGATTTGCATTTTCCTGGTGACTAGTAGTGATATTAAAGTCCTTTTCATGTCCCTGTGGTTATACATATATATGTCTTCTTTAAAGAAAGCTCTATAGAAGTCTCTTACCTATTTAAAATTAAGGTTGTTAAATTTTTTTCTGTTATGCTGTAGGAGCTTGTTACATACTTTGGGAATTAACCCCTTATCATATATATGGGGCTCATATTTCCTTAAGCCTTATAACCAGGAAGAGTTAATTTTGAATTTATGCTGGATCAGCTTCTGATTTCAACCCTCATCTTGCCACTTTTGTTATTGAAAGCATACATAATAGACTGTCTTTGGGAGATAACCTGAGCTGCCCACCTGTGAGTGACTGTAAGGAAGTGGATCTAACACATTCTCCCTCCTGAGGCTTGCCATACTAGGGGACATTGGCAAGGATTGAGTAGTCTTTACTTTGTCTCCTTACCTCCACCCCACTTCTGACCCATAAAAGAACCTGGCAACCAGGCCCCAGAAAGACGATTATTTGGAGGCCATTAGCTTGTCATTGTCTCAGCCAGTGGGTTCCTGAACAAAGTCCCTTTCTAGTCTAGACAGGCTTCCCTCATAGCTCAGTCGGTAAAGAATCTACCTTCAATGCAGGAGACTCGGGTTTGATTCCCGGGTGAAACATGAAATTTTTCTTTTAATTTTTTCCTTTTCCTAGTCTAGACACCTCATCTCAGATTCACTGCAGCGAGCCAGAGCAAGCTTGGACTTGGTAACAGACTATGTCATATGCCTTATGTTAGACATTTTGTTGCTTCCATAGAAAATATTGAGGCAAGTATAGCTTTGCCTCTAATTTATAGCAGTGTTTAGTAAGCTGATCTTCAGGGCAATTGGAAAACATTGAATGTCCTAAAGTACCGGTGCCTATAGAAGTCTGCATACCCAGGGCACTCAAGGTCCCCCATGGAAGGCTTAGTGTTTAGTATTAGCTGAAGGGTTGCTGTGTTTCAACAAATTACACTAATAAGTTCCCGATGGGTTCTATGTCACCCTTAGTTTATTTTTTTTAGAGAAAAATATCCATGGATTGAATGGTGGGGTCAATGACTCGTGGAGCTTCATTCCCTGAGTATACTAAGAATGTCTGAAAACACACTAAATGTCATTTCAAAAAAAAAAAAGAATGGCAGGATAGAGTCGATTGAATATACTGTTGTAGGATAAAGCAGCACAGGATATTTGGGGAGTACTAGTGGAAAAGGCAATGGCACCCTACTCAAATACTCTTGCCTGGAAAATCCCAGGGACGGGGGAGCCTGGTGGGCTGCCGTCTTTGGGGTCGCACAGAGTTGGACATGACTGAAGTGACTTAGCAGTAGCAGTGGAAAAGCTTCTTAATGGATACAGCCTAGACATTGAGTCAATTTTGAAAATAATGAGAAGAGAGGAATTTGGGTTTCTAGTAGACTACAAGTTGCTCATGGCCATGTGGCTGCAGAGACCACGTCAGTGTATAAATCTGCAAAAGTAGAGCTTCAGCAAAATATCTCAACTTGTGACCTTATGGCCTGGAAAACTGAAGGGTCAAGCTTTCCTGTCGAAGTCCGTGAATGGAGCTGTTTGAAAAGACTCCTGGCATGAGACCGCTAACACCAGAAACTGGAAAATTAGAAAAAGAAGATACAACTTTGTGTTCTCTAGTCATTTAATTGTCAAGAAGAGGCTAGAGACCAGTGGGGCATGGTGTAGGGAAGGCGAGTTTAAAAAAAACTGTGGGTAGGTGTTAAGATATGTGAGGTTAGTAAATCCTAGTCTTGACCATCAAGGGAAACAAAGCTGGGTGCTGGCAGGTGAAATGGAATAGGGAGGAAGTTTTCCATAGCAGATTATTGGGGGCTGGGGAGTGGAAGAATCAACAACTATGACAATGGAGAAGCAACACGATTGTCAAGGAATTCCTCATATTTCCTAACAGGTGCATAACAATGGCACAGGGAGTATGTGACAAGGTCTCCCAGTGAATCACTCTGCACTTCCTGAGTAAAGGATAAAGAAGTCCATGGACAAGGGAGATTGTGATATCAGCATCAGTGTGGCAATTTATTTTTGAGATTGCAAGCGTGTGGTATTTGGGGTGGGAATCAAGGGCATCAGCCAGTTCTGGGATGTTCCCCCTCCCTGGGTGGAGCTGCCGGATCCTTATAAAAGGGGTCTCCATCACAGTGCTGTCATTGTCGTGACGGTTATAGGTCTTCTTTGGAGCCTCAGGTGAGCACTCTTAGAAGTCTTTATGGAACATGGGTGGTAGGGTTTAATTTGGGGGTAGAAGTGGCTTTAGTTGCAGCAATTAGTGCTCTGTGTGGGAAAAAGAAGATATTGAGGATTTAGGGGTAAAGTTTTGGTATTTGGTCATGAATGTGATCTTAAATGTGAGGGAGAAAATGTAGTCAGAGGCACAGTCTTAACCTGAGAGAGAGTAAGGGAGATGAGATACTGTGCCACAGCACAGCACACATTAGTTTTCAAAAGCTCCCTTCTCAGCATGCAATCCCATTGAGTGCCTAGTTTGGGCCTTTGCATTTCTCCTCAGAAGCCCACAGTCAGGTCAGCTTGGCCAGCAACCAAGACGTCATGGGAGAAATAAGTAGAGATTTGTTTAGGGACTGGCTACAAATTTATTATCCAGATTCTTCTTCAGAGTATGTTTGTATTCATACAACACCTGTGTAGGCAATTTTGTTTTAAAAGGTGGTAGAAGGGGAGACTAACCAGAAAAGACTGAAGATCTGAGGGCAAGAGATACTAAAAAAGAAGGGTGAAGAAGATCTAAAAAAACCACAAAAGACTGTATTAAGAATCAAGAAGAGTCCTTAGTGATGGGAGGGTTGTTGGTGCAGCTAAATGTTCTACCAGTCAGATGCTCCATTATGAAGAATTTTGTTTGTTTGTATTTCAGATTCCTTGAGACCCAAAGAAAGATGTCTCACCACCAGCATCCACATCCGCATCAGCATCAGCATCACCATCAGTGCAAAGGAGCCCTGCCATCCACCTCCAATAGTGTGTCCACTGAAGTGCCATGAACCGTGCCCATCTCACCCATGGCCCACCTCCAGTGAGCCAGCAGAAATGCCCTCCTGGACCACCATGCCCACCATGCAAGCAGAAGTGTCCACCCAAGTGGAAGTAACAGCACCATGTTCCAGGCTCTTCCACTGTCCTCCCTTCGGCCATGGTGACGGAGTGCATCTTCCTTAATCTCCCTCCTCAACGACAGCTGACAGAGTAAAAGGCATGGTTGCTGAAGGTGACACCACGTTGTTGGAAGAAGTGCAGCAGGATCATTGCTTGATCTTTCTGTGCCGTGTGCCCGTCTGTAATCTGCGTTGTGTTCTCTACCCCATGAGCACTTAGTGTGTCTATTCCTTGCTTCTCCAATAAAGCATATTCGTAGCCCATTATGTATTTCTTTTCTTTCTTTTTTTTTTGCAAATAGAGTTTTTTCGTCTCTTCTCTACACTACAAGTATTCTTCTGAGTGTTCCTTTTCATTCCCATTGGATTATCAGAATTAGGCTTTACCATCACTGGAGTTCAGCTTTGCCTGAAATATGTCTTTTGGACTGGATCCATCAAAGAATTCCTCCAGTGGTTTCAGACTTCTTTCTATCTTTGTCTACCTTGAAGACCCTGAAAAGAATTGAATTCTCTCAGTCTCAGATTCCTTATTTGTAAAACCACTAGGCAAGAATCTATTCAACTCAGTGTACTCATAGAAAGTAATTTATTCACAAAGGTTTCCTAATTATTAACACATGCCAGGCAGTCTCTTATGTGCCAGGGACATGAAGATGGTGACTAAAGTCCTTTTTCCATCTAAACTCTTGAAGGGTGTTTGCACACACACACATACACACACACACACACACGCAGATACAAGGCAAATAATAGTGATGCATAGTGATATTTTAGAGACAACTGTGTAGAAAAGCTCTTCCAAAGTGACTTTTAGGGCAAAGACTTGAGTGAAGAGAAGAGAGCAGGGCTGTACCAGTGAGAGGCGATGGTGAGTGTTGAGGCAGGGCAGAGTAACTGCGGGGAGCACAGTCATCCAAGAGACAATGTCTCCAAATGGGGTTGAAGACACTGGATCTGAAAGATGTAGCCAAGAATTTGATACTTTATTCACAGTTTTCCAGCCATACTATGCTGAAGTTCAAAGCCTCAACTTTATGTAATTCTCTACTATCACATCTATTTTCTTTTAACTGAGGGTATATATGATCTTTTAAAAACATTTTTAAAAAATGGTTGAACGGACTAAGGAATATATGTATACCTATGGCTGAGCACTGAAGAATTGAAGCTTTTGAACTTTGGTGTTGGAGAAGACTCTTTTTGAGTCCCTTGGACTGCAAGGAGATCCAAGCAGTCCATCCTAAAGGAGACCAGTCCTGGGTGTCCTTTGGAAGGACTGATGCTGAGGTTGAAACTCCAATACTTTGGCCACCTCACGTGAAGAGTTGACTCATTGGAAAAGACCCTGATGGTGGGAGGGATTGGGGGCAGGAGGAGAAGGGAACGACAGAGGATGAGATGGCTGGATGGCATCACCGACTTGACGCACATGAGTTTTTGGGTGAACTCCAGCAGGTGGCGATGGACGGGGGAGGCCTGGCATGCTGCGATTCCATGGGGGTCGCAAAGAGTTGGACACGACTGAATGTCTGAACTGAACTGAACCTGATGGCTGATTCACGTTGAGTTTTGTCAGAAAACAGCAAAATCCCTTTGCCTTGCTTTATTTGGTACTCCAAAGCTAAACTTGTCGGTCGAATTCCAGTCCACTATAATGAAAAGGACTTCTTTTTGGGGTGTTAGTTCTTGAAGGTCTTGTTGTTCTTCATAGAACCACTCAACTTTATCTTCTTCAGCATTAGCGGTTGGGGCGTAGACTTGGATTACTGTGATATTGAATAGTTTGCCTGGAAACGAAGAGAGATCATTCTGTCATTTTTGAGATTGCCCCAAGTACTGCATTTTGGACTCTTTTGTTGACTATGATGGCTACTCCATTTCTTCTAAGGGATTCTTGCCCACAGTAGTAGATATATGTCATCTGAGTTAAATTCACCCATTGCAGTCCATTTTAGTTCACTGATTCCTAAAATGTGGATGTTCACTCATGGCATCTCCTGTTTGGACCAGTTCCAAATACCTTGATTCATGGACCTAACATTCCAGGTTCCTATGCAGTATTGTTCTTTACAGCATCTGGCTTTACTTCCATCAGCAGTCATATCCACAACTGGGTGTTGTTTTTTGCTTTGACGCCACCTCTTCATTCTTTCTGGAGTTACTTCTCCACGGATCTCTAGTAGCATATTGGGCATCTACTGACCTAGGGAGTTCATCTTTCAGTGTCCTATCTTTTTGGCCTTTTAATACTGTTCATGGAGTTCTCAAGGAAAGAATACTGAAGTGGCTTGCCATTTGCTTCTCCAGTGGACTACATTTTGTCAGAACTCTCCACCATGACCTGTCTGTCTTGGGTGGCCCCTACACGGCATGGCTCATAGTTTCATTGAGCCCAGACAAGTTTCAAGATGGTGGATTAGAAGGATGTGTGTTCCTCCTCTCCCTGCAAGAACTCCAAAATTATTTTGGAGTACAAAAACTTTAAAATTACAACTCGCTGCTGGACAACCATTGACAGGAAAATGTTGGATCCAACCAAAAAAGATACCCCACATCCAAAGGGCAAAGGAGAAGCCCAAACAAGGTGGTAGGAGGGGTGAAATCACATTCAGAATCAAGCCTAATACCCGCCAAAGACACTTGGAGGGCTCAAACAAACTTTGTTGCATATCAGGACCCAAAACCCCACAGAGACTGGAGCCAGAACTGTGTTTGAGAGTCTCCTGTGGCGGTACGGTCAGCAAAGGGCCTGCTGCAGGGGAAGGGCTCTGCGTGCAGCAGACCTTGGTGTGGCATAAGCCCTCTTGGAGGATGTCACCTTAACCCCACCACAGAGCTGCCAGAACTTACACTGGGCTGGCGAAACAAACTCTTAGAGGGCACAAACAAAACCTTGTGCACACCAGGACCCAGGAGAAAGGAGCAGTGACCCCACAAGAGACTGATCAAGAACTTGCCTGTGAGTGTCCAGAAGTCTCCAGCAGAGGCATGGGTCAGCAGTGGCCTGCTGCAGGGCTGGAGGCACTGAGTGTGGGCAGTGTGTGCATGGGATCTTTGGAAGGAGGTCACCATTCTCTTCATTACCTCCACCACTAGTTTGGCCTCAAGGTCCAACAACAGGGAGGGAACACAGCGCTGCCCATCAACAGAAAATTAGATTAAAGATTTATTGAGCATGGTCTCACCCATCAGAACAAGACCCAGTTTCCCCCACAGTCAGTCTCTCCCACCAGGAAGCTTCCATAAGCCTCTTACACTTATCCATCAGAGGGCAGACAGAATGAAAACACAATCACAGGAAACTAACCAAACTGATCACAGTGGACCACAGTCTTGTCTCACTTCAGGCATACAACACCTGAATTAGAAAGTTTGCAGATTACACCAGTAATAGAAATTTTATAAGCTACACTGTATAGTAAGTTATTATAAAATATTGATTATATTCCCTGTGGCTAGTACTTATTGGAGATAAAGTGAGAGTCACTCAGTCATGTCTGATTCTTTGTAATCCCATGGACTCATACAATGCATTGAATTATCCAGGCCATAATACTGGAATGAGTAGCCTTTCCCTTCTCCAGGGATCTTCCCTAACCCAGGGATCAAACCCAGGTCTCCTGCATTGCAGGTGGATTCTTGACCAGCTGAGCCACCAGGGAAGCCCAAGAATACTTGCATGGGTAGCCTATCCTTTCTCTAGATCTTCCCAACCCAGGAATTGAACTGGGATCTCCTGCACTGTAGGCAGACTCTTTACCAGCTGAGCTATGAGGGAAGCCCTATATTCCCTGTGTTGTTCCATGTACAAATGTAAAGAACAAATATCTGTATGTCTTTCACTTTTGAGTGGAATCTAACAAAGAAAACATTATTAAGAAATATAAACTACTGAATTTGGTAATAAGAAGTTCATGATGAGCCACAGTCAGCTCCTGGTCTTGTTTTTGTTGACTGTATAGAGCTTCTCCATCTTTGGCTGCATAGAATATAATCAATCTGATTTCAGTGTTGACCATCTGGTGATGTCCATGTGTAGAGTCTTCTCTTGTGTTGTTGGAAGAGGGTGTTTGCTATGACCAGTGCATTTTCTTGGCAAAACTCTATTAGTCTTTGCCCTGCTTCATTGCTGCATTCCAAGGCCAAATTTGCCTGTTACTCCAAGGTGTTTCTTGACTTCCTACTTTTGCATTCCATTTCTCTATAATGAAAAGGACATCTTTTTGGAGGTGTCAGTTCTAAAAGGTTTTGTAGGTCTTCATAAAACCGTTCAACTTCAGCTTCTTCAGCGTTACTGGTTGGGGCATAGACTTGGATAACTGTGATTTGAATGGTTTGCCTTGGAGACGAACAGAGATCATTCTGTCGTTTCTGAGATTGCATCCAAGTACTGCATTTCAGACTCTTTTGTTGACCATGATGGCTACTCCATTTCTTCTGAGGGATTCCTGCCCGCAGTAGTAGATATAATGGTCATCTGAGTTAAATTCACCCATTCCAGTCTATTTTAGTTCGCTGATTCCTAGAATGTCGACGTTCACCCTTCCATCTCTTGTTTGACCACTTTCAATTTGCCTTGATTCATGGACCTGACATTCCAGGTCCCTATGCAATATTGCTCTTTACAGCATCGGATCTTGCTTCTATCACCAGTCACATCCACAACTGGGTATTGTTTTTGCTTGGCTCCATCCCTTCATTCTTTCTGGAGTTATTTCTCCACTGATCTCCAGTAGCATATTGGGCACCTAATGACCTGGGGAGTTCCTCTTTTGGTATCCTATCATTTTGCCTTTTCATACTGTTCATGGGGTTCTCAAGACAAGAATACTGAAGTGGCTTGCCATTCCCTTCTCCAGTGGGCCACGCTCTCTGTCAGACCTCTCCACCATGACCGCCTGTCTTGGATTGCCCAGGAATGGCTTGGTTTCATTGAGTTAGACAAGGCTGTGGTCCTAGTGTGCTTAGATTGACTAGTTTTCTGTGAGAATGGTTTCAGTGTGTCTGCCTCTGATGTCCTCTTGCAACACCTACCATCTTACTTGGGTTTCTCTTACCTTGGGCGTGGGGTATCTCTTCATGGCTGCTCCAGCAAAGCACAGCCACTGCTCCCTACCTTGGACGAGGGGTATCTCCTTACCGCTGCCGTTCCTGACCTTCAACGTGGGATAGAGAAGACTCTACACATGGACATCACCAGGGGGTCAACACCGAAATCAGATTGATTATATTCTATGCAGCCAAAGATGGAGAAGCCTATACAGTCAGCAAAAACAAGACCAGGAGCTGACTGTGGCTCAGATCATGAACTCCTTATTACCAAACTCAGACTTAAAGTGAAGAAAGTAGGGAAAACCACTAGACCATTCAGGTATGACTAAATCAATCCCTTATGATTATA
>NW_017216039.1:0-13479 GCF_001704415.2 Capra hircus
ATCCACGCCGAAGCAAGATGACACTGCTTTCTACAGCTCCGGCAAAGAAGCGCACGTGTGGCATGCCCTCCACGCGAGACGAGGACTGACTCCCTTGCGGGAGACTCCCAGAGTACCAAAGGTCCTAGTCAGCACTTGCGAGAGGAATCCTCAGTTCTTGGCACCGGACTCCCCGCACATAGATTGGGTAGGCCCGAGCATCACGAACGGAGAGGACATCCCGAGAGGCCCGCCGTGAGCTAACTCCCATCGGGACTGGCCTTTACTGGAAAGCCACCAGCAGCAGGTCCTGTGATCCCGGCTCCGGTAAGTCGGAGCAGCACTTTGCCGCAATCTCAAGAAAATCCAGGATGGTTGTTCCTCTCCAGCGCCGAGATGAGGCCATTTTCCGCTGAGGCGTCTGAGGCTAATCATATTACATTGGAACTTCCCAAAGGGTCTTTCACCCCTTGCTGCCCAAACTCAATTTAATTCCGACCATACCCGTTCCACTCGATTGAGGAAGCCACGAGAGTCACGCCCACATCCAGAGGAGCCCCGTTTCCGCTCGCTAGCTCGAGATGGAGGGATCCTTTCCCTGCGTGGTCAGGGAAAGAATTCCCGGCGTTCCCGTCGCATCTCAAGAGGAGGCGCTCTCCACAGGAAAGGCGTGAGAGGAACTCCAGGGTCGTGCCACCATTCCCAGAGTCCCCAGATGTCTCAGTCCATTCCAGGGAAACCTGTTTTCCCTGCACTGCCTCGACTTTCAAGCCGAAGGATCGACTCACACCACGGTGGCACGTGGGACAGCCCTGTGGGAAAGCCTCGTGGGGGAAAGCCTCGTGGGAAAGCCTCGAGCGGAAAGCCACAGATCCCTTGATCCACGCGAAGGGAAGCCGTGACACTGCTGCTACAGCTCGGGAGGAAAGCGCACGTGCATGCCCCACTCGAGACGAGGACTGACTCCCCTGGGGAGACTCCAGAAAGTACCCCAAGATCCATGTCAGCACTGGAGAGGAATCCTCAGGTTCCGGCACCGACTCCACACAAGGTCTTAGGCCCAGGCATCGACGGGAGAGGAATCCCGAGAGGCCCCCGAGCAACTCGCATGGGGACTGGCCTTTCCTGAGGCCACCAGAGCGGGTCCCTGAGGTCCCCGTCGTAAGTCGAGAGCACCTGCCGCAACTCGAGAAAATCCAGGAGGTTCTCCCCTCCAGGCGAGATGAGGCCCATTTCCGCTGAGGCGTCTCGAGGCTAATCACACCTAACCTCTGGAACTTCCAAAGGGTCCTTCACACCCTTGCTGCAACTCAAGAAGTTCCCCGACATACCCGTCTCCACTCGAGAGGAAGCACGAGAGTCCCGCCCACATCCAGAGGAGCCCCGTTTCCGCCTCCTAGCTCGAGAGGAGGGATCCTTTCCCTGCGTGGTCGGGAAAGAATTCCCGGCTTCCCGTCGCATCTCAAGAGGAGGCGCTCTCCACAGGAAAGGCGAGAGGAACTCCAGGGTCGTGCCACCATTCCAGAGTCCCCCAGATGTCTCAGTCCATTCCAGGGAAACCTGTTTTCCCTGCACTGCCTCGACTTTCAAGCCGAGGATCGACTCACACCACGGTGGCACGTGGACAGCCCTGTGGGAAAGCCTCGTGGAAAGCCTGGTGGAAAGCCTCATGGGAAAGCCTCGAGGGAAAGCCACAGATCCCTTGATCCACGCGAAGGGAAGCATGACACTGCTGCTACAGCTCGGGAGGAAAGCGCACGTGCATGCCCCCACTCGAGACGAGGACTGACTCCCCTGGGGAGACTCCAGAAGTACCCCAAGATCCATGTCAGCACTGGAGAGGAATCCTCAGGTTCCGGCACCGACTCCACACAAGGTCTTAGGCCCACGCATCGACGGGAGAGGAATCCCGAGAGGCCCCCGAGCAACTCGCATGGGGACTGGCCTTTCCTGAGGCCACCAGAGCGGGTCCCTGAGGTCCCCGTCGTAAGTCGAGAGCACCTGCCGCAACTCGAGAAAATCCAGGAGGTTCTCCCCTCCAGGCGAGATGAGGCCCATTTCCGCTGAGGCGTCTCGAGGCTAATCACACCTAAACCTCTGGAACTTCCAAAGGGTCCTTCACACCCTTGCTGCAACTCAAGAAGTTCCCCGACATACCCGTCTCCACTCGAGAGGAAGCACGAGAGTCCCGCCCACATCCAGAGGAGCCCCGTTTCCGCTCCTAGCTCGAGAGGAGGGATCCTTTCCCTGCGTGCTCGGGAAAGAATTCCCGGCGTTCCCGTCGCATCTCAAGAGGAGGCGCTCTCCACAGGAAAGGCGAGAGGAACTCCAGGGTCGTGCCACCATTCCCAGAGTCCCCCAGATGTCTCAGTCCATTCCAGGGAAACCTGTTTTCCCTGCACTGCCTCGACTTTCAAGCCGAGGATCGACTCACACCACGGTGGCACGTGGGACAGCCCTGTGGGAAAGCCTCGTGGGAAAGCCTCGTGGGAAAGCCTCGAGGGAAAGCCACAGATCCCTTGATCCACGCGAAGGGAAGCGTGACACTGCTGCTACAGCTCGGGAGGAAAGCGCACGTGCATGCCCCCACTCGAGACGAGGACTGACTCCCCTGGGGAGACTCCAGAAGTACCCCAAGATCCATGTCAGCACTGGAGAGGAATCCTCAGGTTCCGGCACCGACTCCACACAAGGTCTTAGGCCCCAGCATCGACGGGAGAGGAATCCCGAGAGGCCTCCGAGCAACTCGCATGGGGACTGGCCTTTCCTGAGGCCACCAGAGCGGGTCCCTGAGGTCCCCGTCGTAAGTCGAGAGCACCTGCCGCAACTCGAGAAAATCCAGGAGGTTCTCCCCTCCAGGCGAGATGAGGCCCATTTCCGCTGAGGCGTCTCGAGGCTAATCACATCTAACTCTGGAACTTCCAAAGGGTCCTTCACACCCTTGCTGCAACTCAAGAAGTTCCCCGACATACCCGTCTCCACTCGAGAGGAAGCACGAGAGTCCCGCCCACATACCAGAGGAGCCCCGTTTCCGCCTCCTAGCTCGAGAGGAGGGATCCTTTCCCTGCGTGGTCGGGAAAGAATTCCCGGCTTTCCCGTCGCATCTCAAGAGGAGGCGCTCTCCACAGGAAAGGCGAGAGGAACTCCAGGGTCGTGCCACCATTCCAGAGTACCCCAGATGTCTCAGTCCATTCCAGGGAAACCTGTTTTCCCTGCACTGCCTCGACTTTCAAGCCGAGGATCGACTCACACCACGGTGGCACGTGGGACAGCCCTGTGGGAAAGCCTCGGTGGGAAAGCTCATGGGAAAGCCTCGAGGAAAGCCACAGATCCCTTGATCCACGCGAAGGGAAGCATGACACTGCTGCTACAGCATCGGGAGGAAAGCGCACGTGCATGCCCCACTCGAGACGAGGACTGACTCCCCTGGGGAGACTCCAGAAGTACCCCAAGATCCATGTCAGCACTGGAGAGGAATCCTCAGGTTCCGGCACCGACTCCACACAAGTCTTAGGCCCCAGCATCGACGGGAGAGGAATCCGAGAGGCCCCGAGCAACTCGCATGGGGACTGGCCTTTCCTGAGGCCACCAGAGCAGGGTCCCTGTAGGTCCCCGTCGTAAGTCGAGAGCACCTGCCGCAACTCGAGAAAATCCAGGAGGTTCTCCCCTCCAGGCGAGATGAGGCCCATTTCCGCTGAGGCGTCTCGAGGCTAATAACACCTAACATCTGGAACTTCCAAGGGTCCTTCACACCCTTGCTGCAACTCAAGAACGTTCCCAGACATACCCGTCTCCACTCGAAAGGAAGCACGAGAGTTCCTCCCACATCCAGAGGAGCCCCGTTTCCGTCTCCTAGCTCGAGAAGAGGGATCCTTTCCCTGCGTGTTCGGGAAAGAATTCCCGGCGTTCCCGTCGCATCTCAAGAGGAGGCGCTCTCCATAGGAAAGGCGAGAGGAACTCCAGGGTCGTGCCACCATTCCCAGAGTCCCCCAGATGTCTCAGTCCATTCCAGGGAAACCTGTTTTCCCAGCTCTGCCTCGACTTTCAAGACTAGGATCGACTCACACCACGGTGGCACGTGGGACAGCCCTGTGGGAAAGCCTCGTGGGAAAGCCTCGTGGGAAAGCCTCGAGGGAAAGCCACAGATCCCTTGATCCACGCGAAGGGAAGTGCGACACTGCTGCTACAGCTCGGGAGGAAAGCGCACGTTCATGCCCCCATTCGAGACGAGGACTGACTCCCCTGGGGAGACTCCATAAGTATCCCAAGATCCATGTCAGCACTGGAGGGGAATCCTCAGGTTCCGGCAACCACTCCACACAAGATCTTAGGCCCGGCATCGACGGGAGAGGAATCCCGAGTGGCCCCCGAGCAGCTCGCATGGGGACTGGCCTTTCCTGAGGCCACCAGAGCGGGTCCCTGAGGTCCCCATCGTAAGTCGAGAGCACCTGCCGCAACTCGGGAAAATCCAGGAGGTTCTCCCCTCCAGGCGAGATGAGGCCCATTTGCGCTGAGGCGTCTCCAAGGCTAATCACACCTAAACTCTGGGCTTCCAAAGGGTCCTTCACACCCTTGCTGCAACTCAAGAAGTTCCTCGACTTACCCGTCTCCACTCGAGAGGAAACACGAGAGTCCCGCCCAAATCCAGAGGAGCCCCGTTTCCGCCTCCTAGCTCGAAAGGAGGCATCCATTCCCTGCGTGGTCGGGAAAGAATTCCCTGGCGTTCCTGTCGCATCTCAAGAGGAGGCGCTCTCCACAGGAAAGGCGAGAGGAACTCCAGGGTCGTGCCACCATTCCCAGAGTCCCCCAGATGTCTCAGTCCATTCTAGGGATACCTGTTTTCCCTGCACTGCCTCGACTTTCAAGCCGAGGATCGACTCACACCACGGTGGCACGTGGGACATCCCTGTGGGAAAGCCTCGTGGGAAAGACTCGTCGGAAAGCCTCGAGGGTAAGCCACAGATCCCTTGTTCCAAGCGAAGGGAAGTGTGACACTGTTGCTACGGCTCGAGAGGAAAGCGCACGTGCAGGCCCGCACTCGAGACGAGGACTGACTCCCCTGGGGAGACTCAGAAGTACCCCAAGATCCAAGTCAGCACTGGACAGGAATTCTCAGGTTCCGGCACCGAATCCACACAAGGACTTAGGCCCCGGTATCGACGGAAGAGGATATCCCGAGAGCCCTCCGAGCAACTGGCATGGGGACTGGCCTTTCCTGAGGCCACCAGACGGGTCCCTGAGGTCCCCTGTCGTAAGTCGAGAGCACCTGCCGCAACTCGAGAAAATCCAGGAGGTTCTCCCCTCCAGGCGAGATGAGGCCCATTTCCGCTGAGGCTTCTCGAGGCTGATCACATCTAAACTCTGGAACTTCCAAAGGGTCCTTCACACCCTTGCTGCAACTCAAGAAGTTCCCCGACATACCCGTCTACCACTCGAGAGGAAACACGAGAGTTCTGCCCACATCCAGAGGAGCCCCGTTTCTGCCTCCTAGCTCGAGAGGAGGGATCCTTTCCCTGCGTGGTCGGGAAAGAATTCCCGGAGTTCCGTCGCATCTCAAGAGGAGGCGCTCTCCACAGGAAAGGCGAGAGGAACTCCAGGGTCGTGCCACCATTCCCAGAGTCCCCCAGATGTCTCAGTCCATTCCAGGGAAAACTGTTTTCCCTGCACTTCCTTGACTTTCAAGCCGAGGATCGACTCAAACCACGGTGGCACGTGGGACAGCCCTGTGGGAAAGCCTCGTGGGAAAGCCTCAAGGGAAAGCCTCGAGGGAAAGCACAATCCTTGATCCACGAAGGAAGGCGACACTGCTGCTACAGCTCGGGAGGAAAGCACACGTGCATGCCCCCACTCGAAACGAGGACTGACTCTGCTGGGGAGACTCCAGAAATACTCCAAGATCAATGTCAGCAGTGGAGAGGAATCCTCAGGTTCCTGCACCGACTCCACACAAGATCTTAGGCCCCAGCATCGACGGGAGAGGAATCCCGAGAGGCCCCCGAGCAACTCGCATGGGGACTGTCCTTTCCTGAGGCCACCAGAGCGGGTCCCTGAGGTCCCCGTCGTAAGTCGAGAGAAGCAGCCGCAACTCGAGAAAATCCAGGAGGTTCTCCCCTCCAGGCGAGATGAGGCCCATTTCTGCTAAGGCGTCTCGAGGCTAATCACACCTAAACTCTGGAACTTCCAAACGGTCCTTCACACCCTTGCTGCAACTCAAGAAGTTCCCCGACATAGCCGTCTCCACTGGAGAGGAAGCCACGAGAGTCCGGCCCACATCCAGAGTAGCCCCGTTTCCTCCTCATAGCTCGAGAGGAGGGATCCTTTCCCTGCGTGTTCGGGAAAGAATTCCCGGCGTTCCCGTCGCATCTCAAGAGGAGGCGCTCTCCACAGGAAAGGCGAGAGGAACTGCAGGGTCGTGCCACCATTCCCAGAGTCCCCCAGATGTCTCAGTCCATTCCAGGGAAACCTGCTTTCCCTGCACTGCCTCGACTTTCAAGCCGAGGATCCACTCACACCACGGTGGCACGTGGGACAGCCCTGTGGGAAAGTCTCGTGGGAAAGCCTCGAGGGAAAGCCACAGATCCCTTGATCCACGCGAAGGGAAGCGTGACACTGCTGCTACAGCTCGTGAGGAAAGCGCATCTGCAGGCCCCCACTCAAGACGAGGACTGACGCCCCTGGGGAGACTACAGAAGTACCACAAGATCCATGTCGGGACTGGAGAGGAATCCTCAGGTTCCGGCAACGACTCCACACCAGCTCTTAGGCCCAAGCATCGACAGGAGAGGAATCCCGAGAGGCCCCCAAGCAACTCGCATGGGAACTGGCCTTTCCTGAGGCCACCAGAGCGGGTCCCTGGGGTCCCCATCGTAAGTGGCGAGCACATGCCGCAACTGGGGAAAATCCAGGAGGTTCTCCCCTCCAGGAGAGATGAGGCTCATTTGCGCTGAGGCGTCTCAGGGATAATCACATCTAGCCTCTGGAACTTCCAAAGGGTCCCTGACACCCTTGCTGCAACTCAAGAAGTTCCCCGACATACCCGTCTCCACTCGAGAGGAAGCACGAGAGTCCCGCCCACATACAGAGGAGTCCCGTTTCTGCCTCGCAGCTCGAGAGGAGGAATATTTTCCCTGCGTGGTCGGGAAAGAATTCCCGGCGTTCCCGTCGCATCTCAAGAGGAGGGGCTCTCCACAGGAAAGGCGAGAGGAACTCCAGGGTAGTGCCACCATTCCAGGAGTCCCCCAGATGTCTCAGTCCATTCCAGGGAAACCTGTTTTCCCTGCACTGCCTCGACTTTCAAGCCGAGGATCAACTCACACCACGGTGGCGCGTAGGACAGCCCTTTGGGAAAGCCTGGTGGGAAAGCCTGGTGGGAAAGCCTCATGGGAAAGCCTCGAGGGAAAGCCACAGATGCTTTGATCCACGCGAAGGGAAGCGTGACACTTCTGCTAAGGCTCGGAAGGAAAGCCCACGTGCAAGCCCCCACTCGAGACGAGCACTGACTCCCCTGGGGAGACTCCAGAAGTACCCCAAGATCAATGTCAGCACTGGAGAGGAAACCTCAGGTCTGGCACCGACTCCACACAAGGTCTTAGGCACCAGCATCGACAGGTGAGGAATCCCGAGAGGCCCCTGAGCAACTCGCATGGGGACTGTCCTTTCCTGAGGCCACCAGAGCGGGTCCCTGAAGTCCCCGTCGTAAGTCGAGAGCACCTGCCGCAACTCGAGAAAATCCAGGAGGTACACCCCTCCAGGCAGATAAGGCCCATTTCCGCTGAGGCGTCTCGAGGCTAATCACACCTAACCTCTGGAACTTCCAAAGGGTCCTTCACACCCTTGATGCACTCAAGAAGTTCCCCGACATACCAGTCTCCACTCGAAAGGAAGCACGAGAGTCCCGCCCACATCCAGAGGAGTCCCGTTTCCGCCTTCTAGCTCGACAGGAGGGATCCTTTCCCTGCGTGTTCGGGAAAGAATTCCCCGTGTTTCCGTCGCACCTGAAGAGGAGGCGCTCTCCACAGGAAAGGCGAGAGGAACTCCAGGGTCGTGCCACCATTCCCAGAGTCTCCCAGATGTCTCAGTCCATTCCAGGGAAATCTGTTTTCCCTACACTGCCTCGATTTTCAAGCCGAGGATCGACTCACACCACGGTTGCACGTGGTACAGCCCTGTGGGAAAGCCTCGTGGGAAAGCCTCGTGGGAAAGCCTCGTGGGAAAGCCTCGAGGGAAAGCCCCTGATTCCTTGATCCACGCGAAGGGAAGCGTGACACTGCTGCTACAGCTCGGGAGGAAAGCGCACGTGCATGCCCCCACTCGAGACGAGGACTGACTCCCCTTGGGAGACTCCAGAAGTACCCCAAGATCCATGTCAGCACTGGAGAGGAATCCTCAGGTTCCGGCACCGACAAGACACAAGGTCTTAGGCGCCGGCATCGACGGGAGAGGATTCCCGAGAGGCCTCCGAACAACTCGCATGGGGACTGGCCTTTCCTGAGACCAAAGAGCGGGTCCCTGAGGTCCCCGTCGTAAGTCGAGAGCACCTGCCGTAACTCGAGAAAATCCAGGAGGTTCTCCCCTCCAGGGGAGATGAGGCCCATTTCCGCTGAGGCGTCTGGAGGCTAATCACATCTCACATCTGGAACTTCAAAGGGTCCTTCACACCCTTGCTGCAACTCAGGAAGTTCCCCGACATACCCGTCTCCACTCGAGAGGAAGCACGAGAGTCCCGCCCAAATCCAGAGGAGCCCAGTTTCCGCCTCCTAGCTCGAGAGGAGGGATCCGTTCCCTGCATGGTCGGGAAAGAATTCCCGGCGTTCCCGTCGCTTCTCAAGAGGAGGCACTCTCCACAGGAAAGGCGAGAGGAACTCCAGGGTCGTGCCACCATTCGCAGAGTCCCCCAGATGTCTCAGTCCATTCCAGGGAAACCTGTTTTCCCTGAACTGCCTCGACGTTCAAGCCGAGGATCGACTCACACCACGGTGGCACGTGGGACAGCCCTGTGGGAAAGCCTCGTGGGAAATCCTCGTGGTAAAGCCTCGAGAGAAAGCCACAGATCCCTTGATCTACGCGAAGGGAAGCGTGACACTGCCTCTACAGCTCGGCAGGAAATCGCACATGCATGCCCCCACTCGAGACGAGGACTGACTCCCCTGGGGAGACTCCAGAAGTACCCCAAGATCAATGTAAGCACTGGAGAGGAATCCTCAGGTTCCGGCACTGACTCCACACAAGGTCTTAGGCCCTAGCATCGACGGGAAAGGAATCCCGAGTGGCCCAAGAGCAACTCACATGGGGAGTGGCCTTTCCTGAGGCCACCAGAGCGGGTCCCTGAGGTCCCCGTCGTAAGTCGAGAGTACCTACCGCACTCGAGAAAATCCAGGAGGTTCTCCCCTCCAGGCGAGATGAGGCCGATTTCCGCTGAGGCGTTTCGAGGCTAATCACATCTAACATTTGGAACATCCAAAGGGTCTCTCACACCCTGGCTGCAACTCAAGAAGTTCCCCGACATACCCGTCTCCACTCGAGAGGAAGCACGAGAGTCCCGCCCACATCCAGAGGAGCCCCGTTTCCGCCTTCTAGCTCGAGAGGAGGGATCCTTTCCCTGCGTGGTCGGGAAAGAATTCCCGGCGTTCCCATCGCATCTCAAGAGGAGGCGCTCTCCACAGGAAAGGCGAGAAGAATTCCAGGGTCGTGCCACCATTTCCAGAGTCGCCCAGATGTCTCAGTCCATTCCAGGGAAACCTGTTTTCCCTGCACTGCCTCGACTTTCAAGGCGAGGATCAACTCACACCACGGCGGCACTTGGGACAGCCCTGTAGGAAAGCCTCGTGGGAAAGCCTAGAGGGAAAGCCCGTGATCCCTTGATCCACGCTAAGGGAAGAGTGACACTGCTGCTACAGCTCGGGAGGAAAGCGCACGTGCATGCCCCCACTCGAGACGAGGACTGACTCCCCTGGGGAGACTCCAAAAGTACCCCAAAATCCATGTCAGTAACTGGAGAGGAATGCTCAGATTCCGGCTCCAACTCCACACAAGGTCTTAGGACCCGGCATCGTCGGGAGGGGAATCCCGAGAGGCCCCCGAGCAACTCGCATGGGGACTGGCCTTTCCTGAGGCCACCAGAGCGGGTCCCTGAGGTCCCCGTCGTAAGTCGAGAGCACCTGCCGCAACTCGAGAAAATCCAGGAGGTTCTCCCCTCCAGGCGAGATGAGGCCCATTTCCGGTGAGGCGTCTCGGGGCTAATCACACCTAACCTCTGGAACGTTCCAAAGGGTCCTTCACACCCTTGGTGCAACTCAAGAAGTTCCCCAACATACCCGTTTCCACTCGAAAGGAAGCACGAGAGTCCCGCCCACATCCAGAGGAGCCCCGTTTCCGCCTCCTAGCTCGAGAGGAGGGATCCTTTCCCTGCGTGGTTGGGAAAGAATTCCCGGCGTTTCTGTCGCTTCTCAAGAGGAGGGGCTCTCCACAGGAAAGGCGAGAGTAACTCCAGGGTCGTGCCACCATTCCCAGAGTCCCCCAGATGTCTCAGTCCATTCCAGCGAAACCTGTTTTCACTGCACTGCCTCGACTTTAAAGCCGACGATCGACTCACTCCACGGTGGCACGTGGAACAGCCCATGGGAAAGCCTCGAGGGAAAGCCTCGAGGGAAAGCCACAGATCCCTTTATCCACGTGAAGGGAAAAGTGACACCGCTGCTACAACTCGGGATGAAAGCACACGTGCATGTCCCCACTCGAGACGAGGACTGACTCCCCTGGGGAGACTCCAGAAGTACCCCAAGATCCATGTCAGCACTGGAGAGGAATCCTCAGGTTCCGGCACCCACTCCACACCAGGTCTTAGTCCCCGGCATCGACGGGAGAGTAATCCCAAGAGGCCCCCGAGCAACTCGCCTGGGGACTGGCCTCTCCTGAGGCCACCAGAGCGGGTCCCTGAGGTCCCCGTCGTAAGTCGAGAGCACCTGCCGCAACTCGAGAAAATCCAGGAGGTTCTCCCCTCCAGGCGAGTTTAGGCCCATTTCCCCTGAGGCGACTCGAGGCTAATCACACCTAACCTCTGGAGCTTCCAAAGGGTCCTTCACACCCTTGCTGCATCTCAAGAAGATCCCCAACATACCCGTCTCCACTCGAGAGGAAGCACGAGAGTCCCGCCCACATACAGAGTAGCCCTGTTTCAGCCTCCTAGATCGAGAGGAGGGATCCTTTCCCTGCGTGGTCGGGAAAGAATTCCCGGCGTTCCCGTCGCATCTCAAGAGGAGGCACTCTCCACAGGAAAGGCGAGAGGAACTCCAGGGTCGTGCCACCATTCCCAGAGTCCCCCAGATGTCTCAGTCCATTCCAGGGAAACCTGTTTTCCCTGCACTGCCTCGAATTTGAGGCCGAGGATCGACTCACTCCTCAGTGGCAGGTTGGACAGCCCTGTGGGAAAGCCTCGTGGGAAAGCCTCGTGGGAAAGCCTCGGGGGAAAGCCCCTGACCCCTTGATCCACGCGAAGGGAAGCGTGACACTGCTGTTACAGCTCGGAAGGAAAGCGTAAGTTCATGCCCCACTAGAGAGGAGGACTGACTCACATGGGGAGACTCCAGAAGTTCCCCAAGATCCATGTCAGCACTGGAGAGGAATGCTCAGGTTCCGGAACCGACTCCACATAAGGTCTTAGGCCCCGGCATCGACGGGAGAGGAATCCCGAGAGGCCCCCGAGCAACTCGCATAGGGACTGGCCTTTCTTGAGGCCACCAGAGCGGGTCCCTGAGGTCCCCGTCGTAAGTCGAGAGCACCTGCCGCTACTCGAGAAAATCCAGGAGGTTCTCCCCTCCCTGCGAGATGAAGCCCATTTCCGCTGAGGCGTCTTGAGGCTAATCACATCTAATATCTGGAACTTCCAATGGGTCCTTCACACCCTTACTGCAACTCAAGAACTTCCCCGACATACCCGTCTCCACTCGAGAGGAAGCACGATGGTCCCGCCCACATCCTGAGGATCCCCGTGTCCGCCTCCTATCTCGAGAGGAGAGATCCTTTCCCTGCGTGGTCGGGAAACAATTCCCCGCGTTCCCGTCGCATCACAAGTGGAGGCGCTCTCCACAGGAAAGGCGAGAGGAACTCCAGGGTCGTGCCAGCATTCCCAGAGTCCCCCAGATGTCTCAGTCAATTCCAGGGAAACCTGCTTTCCCTGCACTGCCTCGACTCTCAAGCCGAGGATTGACTCACACCACGGTGGCACGTGGGACAGCCCTGTGGGAAAGCCTCGTGGGAAAGCCTCCTGGGAAAGCCTCGAGAAAAAGCCACCGATCACTTGATCCACGCGAAGGGAAGCGCGACAGTGCTGCTACAGCTCGAGAGGAAAGCGTACGTGCAAGCCCCCACTCGAGACGAGGACTGACTCCCCTGGGGAGACTCAGAAGTACCCCAAGTTCCATGTCAGCACTGGAGAGGAATTCTCAGGTTCCGGCACCGACGCCACACAAGGTCTTAAGCCAGCGTGACACTGCTGCTACAGCTCGAGAGGAAAGCGCACGAGCATGCCCCCACTCGAGACAAGGACTGGCTCCCCTGGGAGACTCCAGAAGTACCCCAAGATTCATGTCAGCACTGGAGTAGGAATCCTAAGGTTCCGGCACCAACTCCACACAAGGTCTTAGGCCCCAGCATCGACGGGAGAGGAATCCCCAGAGGCTGCCGAGCAACTCGCATGGGGCCTGGCCTTTCCTGATGCCACCAGATCGGGTACCTGAGGTCCCCGTCGTGAGTCGAGAGCACTTGCCGCAACTCGAGAAAATCCAGGACGTTCTCCCCTCCAGGCAAGATGAGGCCCATTTCCGCTGAGGCGTCATGAGGCTAATCAAATCTAACATCTGGAACTTCCAAAGGGTCCTTCTCTCCCTTGGTTGCAACTCAAGAAGTTCCCCAACATACCCGTCTCCACTCGAGAGGAAGCACGAAAGTCCCGTCCACATCCAGAGGAGCCCAGATTCCGCCTCCTAGCTCGAGAGGAGGGATCCTTTCCCTGCGTGGTCGGGAAAGAATTCCCGGTGTTCCCGTCGCATCTCAAGAGGAGGCGCTCTCCACAGGAAAGGCGGAGAGGAACTCCAGGGTCGTGCCACCATTCCCAGAGTCCCCCAGATGTCTCAGTCCATTCCAGGGAAACCTGTTTTCCCTGCACTGCTTCGACTTTCAAGCCGAGGATCGACTCATACCACTGGCAGGTGGGCAGCGTGGGACAGCCCTGTGGGAAAGCCTCGTGGGAAAGCCTCGTGGGAAAGCCACGAGGGAAAGCCACAGATCCCTTGATCCACGCGAAGGGAAGCCCGACACTGCTGCTACAGCTGGGGAGGATAGCACACGTGCATGCCCCCACTCGAGACGAGGACTGACTCCCCTGGAGAGACTCCAGAAATACCCCAAGATCCATGTCAGCACTGGAGAGGAATGCTCAGGTTCCGACACCGACTCCACTCAAGGTCTTACACCCCGGCATCGACGGGAGGGGGAATGCCGAGA
>NW_017216040.1:0-13478 GCF_001704415.2 Capra hircus
CTTGCAGGCAAGGGTTGTGAAGCGACCCTTTGGAAGTTCAGAGGTTAGGGTGTGATTAGCCTCGAGATGCCTCAGCGGAAATGGGCCTCATCTCGCCTGGAGGGAGAACCTCCTGGATTTTTCTCCGTTTGCGGCAGGTGTTCTCGACTTACGACGGGAACCTCAGGGACCGCTCTGGTGGCCTCAGGAAAGGCCAGTCCCATGCGAGTTGCTCGGGGGCCTCTTGGGATTCCTCTCCCTTCGATGCCAGGGCCTAAGACCTTGTGTGGAGTCGGTACCGAAACCTGAGGATTCGTCTCCAGTGCTGACATGGATCTTGGGTACTTCTGCAGTCTCCCCAGGGGAGTCAGTCCTTGTCTCGAGTGGGGGCATGCACGTGCGCTTTCTCCGAGCTGTAGCAGCAGTTTTCGCGCTTCCCCTGGCGTGGATCAAGGGATCTGTGGCTTTCCCTCGAGGCTTTCCCTTGAGGTTCCCACGAGGCTTTCCCACACAGGGCTGTCTCACGTGCCACCGTGGGTGTGAGTCAATCCTCCTCTTGAAAGTCGAGGCAGTGCAGGGAAAACAGGTTTCCCTGGAATGGACTGAGATATCTGGGGTCTCTGGGAATGGTGGCATGAACCTGGAAATCTCTCGCCTTTCATGTGGAGAGCGCCTCCGCTTGAGATGCGACGGGAACGCAGGGAATTCTATCCCGAACTCGCAGGGGAAGGATCCCTCCTCTCGAGCTAGGAGGCGGAAACGGGGCTCCTCAGGATGTGGGGGGAACTTTCGTGCTTCCTCTCGAGTGGAGACTGGTATGTCGGGGAACTTCTTGAGTTGCAGCAGGGTGTGAAGGACCTTCTGGAGTCTCTCCAGGGGAGTCAGTCCTCGTCTCGAGTGGGGGCCGCACGTGCGCTTTCCTCCCGAGCTGTAGCAGCAGTGGCGCTCTTCCCTTCGCGTGGATCAAGGGATCTGTGGCTTTCAATTGAGGCTTTCCCACGAGCCTTTCCCAGGAGGCTTTCTCACAGGGCTCTCCCACTGCCACCGTGGTATGAGTCGATCCTCGGCTGGAAAGTCGAGGCAGTGCACGGAAAACAGGTTTCCCTGGAATGGACTGAGACATCTGGGGACTCTGGGAATGGTGGCACGACCCTGGAGTTCCTCTCGCCTTTCCTGTGGAGAGCGCCTCCTCTTGAGATGCGACGGGAACGCGGGAATTCTTTCCCGACCACGCAGGGAAAGGATCCCTCCTCTCGCTAGAAGCCGGAAACGGGGCTACTCTGGATGTGGGCAGAACTCTCGTGCTTCCACTAGAGTGGAGACGGGTATGTCGGGAACTTCTTGATTTGCAGCAAGGGTGTGGATGACCTTTGGAAGTTCTAAAGGTTAGGTGTGATTAGCCTCGAGACGCCTCAGCGGAAATGGGCCTCATCGCCTAGAGGGGGAACCTCCTGGATTTTCTCGAGTTGCAGCAGGTGCTCTCGACTTATGTCGGGGACCTCAGGGACCTGCTCTGGTGGCCTCAGGAAAGGCCAGTCCCCAAGCAAGTTGCTCGGGGGCCTCTAGGATTCCTCTCCCGTCGATGCCGGGGCCTAAGACCCTGTGTGGAGTCGGTGCCGGAACCTGAGGATTTCTCTCCAGTGCTGATATCGATATTGGGGTACTTCTGGAGTCTCCCCAGGGGAGTCAGTCCTCGTCTCGAGTGGGGGGCATGCACCTGCTCTTTCCTCCCGAGCTGTAGCAGCAGTGTCACGCTTCCCGTCGCGTGGATCATGGGATCAGCGACTTTCCCTCGAGGCTTTCCCATGAGGCTTTCCCAAGAGGCTTACCCACAGGGCTGTTCCACGTGCCACCGTGGTGTGAGTCGATCCTCGGTTTGAAAGTCGAGGCAGTGCAGGGAAAACAGTTTCCCTGGAATGGACTGAGACATTTGCGGGACACTGGGAATGGTCGCAACCCTGGAGTTCCTCTCGCCTTTCCTGTGGGAGTGCCTCCTCTTTAGATGCGACGGGAACGCCGGGAATTCTTTCCCGATCACGCAGGGAAAGGATCCCTCCTCTCCAGCTATGAGGCGGAACGGGGCTCCTCTGGATGTGGGCGGGACTCTGGTGCTTCCTCTCGAGTGGAGACGGGTATGTCGGGGAACTTCTTGAGTTGCAGCAAGGGTGTGAAGGACCCTTTGGAAGTTCCAGGGTTAGATGTGATTAGCCTCGAGACGCCTCAGCGGAAATGGGCCTCATCTCGCCTGGAGGGGAGAACCTCCTGGATTTTCTCGAGTTTCGGCAGGTGCTCTCGACTTACGACGGGGACCTCAGGGACCCGCTCTGCTGGCCTCAGGAAAGGCCAGTCCCCATCGAGTTGCTCGGGGCCTCTCGGGATTCCTCTCCCGTCGATGCCGGGGCCTAAGATCTTTTGTGGAGTGGGTGCCGGAACCTGAGGATTCCTCTCCAGTGCTGACATGGATCTTGGGTACTTCTGGAGTCTCCCCAGGGAGTCAGTCCTCGTGTCGAGTGGGGGCATGCACGTGCGCTTTCCTCCCGAGCTGTAGCAGCAGTGACGCTTCCCTTCGCGTGGATCAAGGGATCTGTGGCTTTTCCTCGAGCTTTCCCAAGGCTTTCCCACAGGGCTTTCCCACGTGCCACCGTGGTGTGAGTCGATCCTCGGCTTGAAAGTCGAGGCAGTGCAGGGAAAACAGGTTTCCCTGGAATGGACTGAGACATCTGGGGACTCGGAATGGTGGCACGACCCTGGAGTTCCTCTCGCCTTTCCTGTGGAGAGCGCCTCCTTTTGAGATGCGACGGAAACGCGGGAATTCTTTCCCGACCACGCAGGGAAAGGATCCCTCCTCTCGAGCTAGGAGGCGGAAACGGGGCTCCTCTGGATGTGGGCGGGACTCTCGTGCTTCCTTCGAGTGGAGACGGGTATGTCGGGGAACTTCTTGAGTTGCAGCAGTGTGAAGGACCCTTTGGAAGTTCCAGGGTTAGGTGTGATTAGCCTCGAGACGCCTCAGCGGAAATGGGCCTCATCTCGCCTGGAGGGGAGAACCTCCTGGATTTTCTCGAGTAGCGGCAGGTGCTCTCGACTTATGACGGGGACCTCAGGGACCCGCTCTGGTGGCCTCAGGAAAGGCCAGTCCCCATGCGAGTTGCTCGGGGGCCTCTCGGGATTCCTCTCCCGTCGATGCCGGGGCCTAAGCCTGCCGGGAGCCAGTGTGAGGAAGCCCGCCCGTGACAAGTTTATGAGGAAGGAAGCTGACATAAGCAAGGCGTGCTCAGACTTCAGGAACCCCTCTGGAAATTTTTAAGCATGTACCCCAACAAAAATCTGCCGGTTTTTGTGCTCTGCTTTTTCACTCTTCTGACCTTTTCTGGAAAAAGTCAATTCAGGGCGTTAGTCTTCTGCATTTGAAAGAGTGTTTCAATCCAAAAACCCTCTGATGGCTTTCTAGCCTGCCTGTAGGACTCGTACAGCTGCGCTTGTGATTGTTTGAGGCCTCCTGACCGCAGGAGGCACAGGAAGCTTAAAACATCCTAGGAATGCAGGAGCTTCCGAGGAGTCAAAAGCTTTAGAATAGGACTGATTAAAAGTTTCATTTTTTGGGTCAATGCTTGCTGCCAAATTTTCATATCCTTTATTTTTAGATATAGTTGGTATATAGAAAAACAAGTAGTAGACCTGGTATTAGCAACATTAGATCTTTGAGTTAAGTACCTTCTTTGTTATAACCCACTGCACCTTTGTTCTATAGAGATGTAACTTTAATGCTTTAAGGAGATGCAGATTAAAGAAAAACACTTCAGGGGAAACAAAATTAACATTCATTAAGGAAGAGAGCCAAAAAGGTAACAAGCCTCTTGGCCAGAAGATAATGTAAATCACCTGAGACCTTTTGTATACAAAATGATATACAGAAAGAATCTGGGTTGTGAACGCTACATAATTTTGTGTTATCCATTGATCTCCATGTTTTATCAAAAGTATAAAAGGCCTTCTGAACAATAAAGGAGGAGGCCAGGGGCCGGGGGCCAGTTTCTCGGACCAGCTTCTCGAACTAGTCTCTCAGCCTGGTTTCTTGGGACTCTGGCTCCCCCCGTGTCTTTCTCTCTCTTTCTTCTTCTCTACCTTTCCTTCTCTCTGCTCTTTACTTTAACTTCAGGCTGAATCTCCACCTGGAGTGCGGAGGCTCGCCAGGTCTACTTACTTGCCCGGCTGTTAAGACCCGCACGAAAGGGAGCTTAAGGCGAGGCACCCTTAGATATTCAAGCGGGCGCCGGTGGCCCAACGTAGGTGGTGCAAATTCCTTGTCTGGAATTTTATTGGCCTTCCGCGTAAACCAAGCTATTCAGCCCTCTTCCTCCACTTAATCTTCTTACTACACTATAGTTTCCTAATCTAATCTTACATTAATAAATAAACAAGTCTTTCCACGCCAACGCCGACCACCTTCGAATTCCCTGGATCCACCGGGGCTGGACCCCGGCATAAGACCTTGTGTGGAGTCGGTGCCGGAACCTGAGGATTCCTCTCCAGTGCTGACATGGATCTTGGGGTACTTCTGAAGTCTCCCCAGGGGAGTCAGTCTTCGTCGCGAGTGGGGGCATGCACGTGCGCTTTCCTCCCGAGCTGTAGCAGCAGTGTCACGCTTCCCTTCGCGTGGATCAAGGGATCTGTGGCTTTCCCTCGAGGCTTTCCCACGAGGCTTTCCCACAGGGCTGTCCCACTGCCACCGTGGTGTGAGTCGATCCTCGGCTTGAAAGTTGAGGCAGTGCAGGGAAAACAGGTTTCCCTGGAATGGATTGAGACATCTGGGGGACTCTGGGAATGGTGGCACGACCCTGGAGTTCCTCTCCCTTTCCTGTGGAGAGTGCCTCCTCTTGAGATGCGTCGGGAACGCCGGGAATTCTTTCCTGAACAGGCAGGGAAAGGATCCCTACTCTCGAGCTAGGAGGCGGAAACGGGGCTCCTCTGGATGTGGGGGACTCTCGTGCTTCCTCTCGAGTGGAGACGGGTATTTTGGGGATCTTCTTGAGTTGCAGCAAGGGTGTGAAGGACCCATAGGAAGTTCCAGAGGTTAGGTGTGATTAGCCTCGAGACGCCTCAGAGGAAATGGGCCTCATCTCGCCTGGAGGGGAGAACCTCCTGGATTTTCTCGAGTTGCGGCAGGTGCTCTCTGACTTACGACGGGACCTCAGGAACCCGCTCTGGTGGCCTCAGGAAAGGCCAGTCCCCATTCGTGATGCTCGGTGGTCTCTCGGGATTCCTCTCCCGTCGATGCCCGGGCCTAAGACCTTGTGTGGAGTCAGTCCCGGAACCTGAGGATTCCTCTCCAGTGCTGACATGGATCTTGGGGTACTTCTGGAGTCTCCCCAGGGGAGTCAGATCTCGTCTTGAGTGGCGGCATGCACGTTCGCTTTCCTCCCGAGCTGTAGCAGCATTTTCAAGCTTCCCTTCGAGTGGATCAAGGCATCTGTGGATTTCCCTCGAGGCTTTCCCACGAGGCTTTCTCTCGAGGCTTTCCCACAGGGCTGTCCCACGTGCCACCGTGGTGTGACTCTATCCTCGGATTGAAAGTCGAGGCAGTGCAGGGAAAACAGGTTTCCCTGGAATTGACTGAGACATCCGGGGGACTCTGGGAATGATGGCACGACCTGGAGTTCCTCTCACCTTTACTGTTTAGAGCGCCTCCTCTTGAGATGCGATGGGAATGCCAGGAATTCTTTCCCGACCAAGTAGGGAAAGGATCCCTCATCTCGAGCTACGAGCCGGAAACGGAGCTCCTCTGGATGGGCCGGGACCCTCGTGCTTCCTCTTGAGTGGAGACGGGTATGTCGGGGAACTTCTTGAGTTGCAGCATGACTGTGAAAGACTCTTTAGAAGTTCCAGAGTTCACGTGTGATTAGCCTCGAGACACCTCAGTGGAAACGGGCCTCATCTCACCTGCAGGGGAGAACCTCCTGGATTTTACCGAGTTGCGGCAGGTGCTCTCGACTTACGACGGGACCTCATGGACCCGCTCTGGTGACCTCAGGAAAGGCCAGTCCCCATGCGAGTTGCTAGAGGTCCTGTCGCTATTCCTCTCCCGTCGATGCCAGGGCCTAAGACCTTGTGTGGAGTCGGGGCTGGAACCTGAGGATTCCTCTCCAGCGCTGACATGCATCTTGGGGTATTTCTGGAGTCTCCCAGGGGAGTCAGTTCTCGTCTCGAGTAGGGGCATGCACGTGCGCTTTCCTCCCGTGCTGTAGCAGCAGTGTCACGCTTCCCGTCGCGTGGATCAAGGAATCTGTGGCTTTCCCTGGAGTCTTTCCCATGAGGCTTTCCCACAAGGCTATTCCACTTGCCACCATGGTGTGAGTCGATCCTCGGCGTGAAAGTCGAACCAGTGCAGGAAAACAGGAACCTCCTTCCCCACAGTAGGGGATACACTGTCCCCTTGGGCGGGGTATCTCCAGGGCACTCGCGCTGGGGGGTTGCCCGCGGAGGTGCGGGCCTCAGGCTCCACGTGAGAAAAGCCCCAAATGGCATTAGCTGCCAGTCCAGACGCTGGCCCCTCAGGTCTCTGGCCGGAGCCTTGGGCTCCAGGCAACTCAAAGCCCTCGGCGGTGGCACTCTGGGACTGCTGTAGGGAAAGGATGCCAAGAGCCCACGGAGGAGTTGGGGAGGGGGCATGGGGCAAACGGAGGCGAGGACAGCGAGGGATCTAGGTGGAAGCCGCTGGAGAGAGCGTCTGGTGTCCCGGAATGCCTCGGAGGAGCCAGCGGGGGACAGTCGAGGCCCAGGGACCTGTGGAATGTGAAAAGGCAGGGAAATCTCAGAGCAAGGCAGGCTGGGAAAGGGGGCGTTGGTGGCCAATTCAAAGGGACCTAGGGGCGTTTCCTGGGCGGTGAGCTCCCTTGGCACTGCTGAGGGCCCCTGATTGATCCACCCCGGGTTGAACCCACCCCCCGCTGCGAGGGAGGGCCACAAACCAAAGCCCCCGAACTGCCCGCCCACCCCAACGGGGATCTTGGCGGTCCAGGGCACAGCCGTGCCCGGGAAAAGCCCACTCGCTCCACGGGACTCCGTCCAGGGTCTCTGCTTGGAAGAGGCCAGGGGCGGCCCCCTCCATCTACCCACCCAAACCCTATTGACGTCAATGGTGGCGGAGACGCCTCCCGTTCTCCAGAGTCCTGAGCTGCTGGGTCCCCGCCCACTCGGCCAGCAGTCTGCAGCGTGCCCGTGTGCCTCTCCCACCATGGCTTCGTCCGGCTCCTCCAGCACCTCAAGCGGTACGTTTGCCTCGGTCCCTGTGGTCGGATCACATCTCAGGGGATTTGCGGGTGGCCTGGGCAAGGGCTCTCGGCCAATGTGTTGACCCCCTCCCCCCGAGAACGGCTGGGACCCATCGGCCAGGCCCGGGGTTCCGAGGCGTCAGGTGTGCCCAAATTCGGCTGGCATCGTTCATCATCTTGCTCCTTTGGCACACACATGGCTTCTCCGTTTCTTTTCTGGGAAGACAGTGTTGTTTCAGGGGGCGTGGGGCGGGGGCCGGGGTTGGGGTGGTGGTGCTGCTGGGATGAGGCCCTTTATCCTCACATCTTCATGTGGGAATGGGAGTCGGGGAGCTCTGTGGCCTTGCTGCCTTCAGTGGCTTCCTCTGCACAGGGGCCTAGTGGCTTCTGCCTTTTGTCAGGCGTTACTTGGCCTTGGCCTTGGCCTTGCCTTGGGGTTGCTTGCCCTTGCCCTTGGGCTTGCCTTTGCCCTTGAACTTGAACTTGAACTTGACTTGACCTTGTTGAACTTGAACTTCTTGACTTGACCTTGAACTTGACCTTGACTTGAACTTGAACTTGCTTGAACTTGAACTTGAACTTGACTTGAACTTGAACTTGAACTTGACTTGAACTTGAACTTGAACTTGACCTTGACTTGAACTTGAACTTGAACTTGACTTGAACTTTGAACTTTGAACTTAACTTGAACTTGACCTTGACCTTGAAACTTGAACTTGACCTTGACCTTGACTTTGAACTTGACCTTGACCTTGAACTGACCTTGAACTTGAACTTCTTGACTTGACTTGAACTTGAACTTGACTTGAACTTGACCTTGACTTGACCTTGACCTTGACCAACAACGGGAGACCTCGAGATTTGCTCAGAGCACCGGAGGTCCAGAAGCAGGGCCCTGTATCTCCCCTTCCCTTTGTGATCATTGCAAAGACATTCCTAGCTGATAGCGGGAGTGCCCTGAAGAAGCAAGCTTGACACGAGAACAAAGGGTGCAAGCAAGAGCTTGAAAATTCAATTGCTGTTTTGTACCTCTGACAGAGCGAGCTTGGCTCCACCCTTTGGCAGTGAGGAGAAAAGAGGCATGACACCCTCCCCAAGGGGACATGGGGCCTACTTCGAGAGGAAAGGCCCCTTGTGGAGCTGAGGCCAGGAAGGCACACAGTCGTGTCAAACACACTCCCACTGCTTGCTTCTTCAGGGGCACTCCCGCTATCAGCTAGGAATGTCTTTGCAATGATCACAAAGGGAAGGGGAGATACAGGGCCCTGCTTCTGGAGCTCTGAGCAAATCTCGAGGTCTCCCGTCAAGGTCAAGGTCAAGTTCAAGTTCAAGGTCAAGTTCAAGGTCAAGTTCAAGTTCAAGTCAAGTCAAAAGTTCAAGTTCAAGGTCAAGTTCAAGGTCAAGGTCAAGTTCAAGGTCAAGGTCAAGTTCAAGTTCAAGTCAAGGTCAAGTTCAAGTTAAGTCAAGGTCAAAAGTTCAAGTTCAAGTTCAAGTTCAAGTCAAGGTCAAGTTCAAGTTCAAGGTCAAGTTCAAAGTTCAAGTCAAGTTCAAGTTCAAGTTCAAGTCAAGTTCAAGTTCAAGTTCAAGGTCAAGTTCAAGTTCAAAGTTCAAGTTCAAGGTCAAGGTCAAGTCAAGTCAAGGTCAAGCAAGTTCAAGTTCTCAAGGTCAAGGTCAAGTTCAAGTTCAAGTTCAAGGGCAGGGCAAGGCCAAGCCCAAGACCAAGGCAAGGGGCAACGCCAAGGCAAGGCCAAGGCAGGCCAAGGCAAAGGCCAAGGCCACCAAAGCGAAGCCCAAACCCCGTAACGCCTGACAAAAGGCAGAAGCCACTAGGCCCCTGTGCAGAGGAAGCCACTGAAGGCAGCAAGGCCACAGAGCTCCCCGACTCCCATTCCCACATGAAGATGTGAGGATAAAGGGCCTCATCCCAGCAAGCACCCGCTCCCACCACCCCCAACCCGGCCCCGCCCCCCGCAGCACGCCCCCTGAAACAACACTGTCTTCCCAGAAAAGAGAACGGAGAAGCCATGTGTGTGCCAAAGGAGCAAGATGAACGAACGATGCCACGCCCTCCGAATTTGGGCACACCTGACGCCTCGGAACCCGGGCCTGGCCGATGGGTCCCAGCCGTTCTCGGGTGGGAGGGGGGGTCAACACATTGGCCGAGAGCCCTTGCCCAGGCCACCCGCAAATCCCCTGAGATGTGATCCGACCACAGGGACCGAGGGCAAACGTACCGCTTGAGGTGCTGGAGGAGCCGGACGAAGCCATGGTGGGAGAGGCACACGGGCACGCTGCAGACTGCTGGCCGAGTGGGCGGGGACCCAGCAGCTCAGGACTCTGGAGAACGGGAGCGTCTCCGCCACCATTGACGTCAATAGGGTTTGGGTGGGTAGATGGAGGGGGCCGCCCCTGGCCTCTTTCCAAGCAGAGACCCTGGACGGAGTCCCGTGGAGCGAGTGGGCTTTTCCCGGGCACGGCTGTGCCCTGGACCGCCAAGATCCCCGTTGGGGTGGGCGGGCAGTTCGGGGGCTTTGGTTTGTGGCCCTCCCTCGCAGCGGGGGGTGGGTTCAACCCGAGTGGATCAATCAGGGGCCCTCAGCAGTGCCAAGGGAACTCACCGCCCAGGAAACGCCCCTAGGTCCCTTTGAATTGGCCACCAACGCCCCCTTTCCCAGCCTGCCTTGCTCTGAGATTTCCCGCCTTTTCACATTCCACAGGTCCCTGGTCCTCGACTGTCCCCCGCTGGCTCCTCCGAGGCATTCCGGGACACCAGACGCTCTCTCCAGCGCCTCCACCTAGATCCCTCGCTGTCCTCGCCTCCGTTTCCCCCATGCCCCCTCCCCAACTCCTCCGTGGGCTCTTGGCATCCTTTCCCTACAGCAGTCCCAGAGTGCCACCCCGAGGGCTTTGAGTTGCCTGGAGCCCAAGGCTCCGGCCAGAGACCTGAGGGCCAGCGTCTGGACTGGCAGCTAATGCCATTTGGGGCTTTTCTCACGTGGAGCCTGAGGCCCGCACCTCCGCGGGCAACCCCCCAGCGCGAGTGCCCTGGAGATACCCGCCCAAGGGGACAGTGTATCCCCTACTGTGGGGAAGGAGGTTCCTGTTTTCCTGCACTGGTTCGACTTTCACGCCGAGGATCGACTCACACCATGGTGGCAAGTGGAATAGCCTTGTGGGAAAGCCTCATGGGAAAGACTCCAGGGAAAGCCACAGATTCCTTGATCCACGCGACGGGAAGCGTGACACTGCTGCTACAGCACGGGAGGAAAGCGCACGTGCATGCCCCTACTCGAGACGAGAACTGACTCCCCTGGGGAGACTCCAGAAATACCCCAAGATGCATGTCAGCGCTGGAGAGGAATCCTCAGGTTCCAGCCCCGACTCCACACAAGGTCTTAGGCCCTGGCATCGACGGGAGAGGAATAGCGACAGGACCTCTAGCAACTCGCATGGGGACTGGCCTTTCCTGAGGTCACCAGAGCGGGTCCTGAGGTCCCCGTCGTAAGTCGAGAGCACCTGCCGCAACTCGGAAAATCCAGGAGGTTCTCCCCTGCAGGTGAGATGAGGCCCGTTTCCACTGAGGTGTCTCGAGGCTAATCACACTGAACTCTGGAACTTCTAAAGAGTCTTTCACAGTCATGCTGCAACTCAAGAAGTTCCCCGACATACCCGTCTCCACTCAAGAGGAAGCACGAGGGTCCCGGCCACATCCAGAGGAGCTCCGTTTCCGGCTCGTAGCTCGAGATGAGGGATCCTTTCCCTACTTGGTCGGGAAAGAATTCCTGGCATTCCCATCGCATCTCAAGAGGAGGCGCTCTAAACAGTAAAGGTGAGAGGAACTCCAGGTCGTGCCATCATTCCCAGAGTCCCCCGGATGTCTCAGTCAATTCCAGGAAACCTGTTTTCCCTGCACTGCCTCGACTTTCAATCCGAGGATAGAGTCACACCACGGTGGCACGTGGGACAGCCCTGTGGGAAAGCCTCGAGAGAAAGCCTCGTGGGAAAGCCTCGAGGGAAATCCACAGATGCCTTGATCCACTCGAAGGGAAGCTTGAAAATGCTGCTACAGCTGAGGAAAGCGAACGTGCATGCCGCCACTCAAGACGAGATCTGACTCCCCTGGGGAGACTCCAGAAGTACCCCAAGATCCATGTCAGCACTGGAGAGGAATCCTCAGGTTCCGGGACTGACTCCACACAAGGTCTTAGGCCCGGGCATCGACGGGAGAGGAATCCCGAGAGACCACCGAGCATCACGAATGGGGACTGGCCTTTCCTGAGGCCACCAGAGCGGGTTCCTGAGGTCCCCGTCGTAAGTCGAGAGCACCTGCCGCAACTCGAGAAAATCCAGGAGGTTCTCCCTCCAGGCGAGATGAGGCCCATTTCCTCTGAGGCGTCTCGAGGCTAATCACACCTAACCTCTGGAACTTCCTATGGGTCCTTCACACCCTTGCTGCAACTCAAGAAGATCCCCAAAATACCCGTCTCCACTCGAGAGGAAGCACGAGAGTCCCGCCCACATCCAGAGGAGCCCCGTTTCCGCCTCCTAGCTCGAGAGTAGGGATCCTTTCCCTGCCTGTTCAGGAAAGAATTCCCGGCGTTCCCGACGCATCTCAAGAGGAGGCACTCTCCACAGGAAAGGGGAGAGGAACTCCAGGGTCGTGCCACCATTCCCAGAGTCCCCCAGATGTCTCAATCCATTCCAGGGAAACCTGTTTTCCCTGCACTGCCTCAACTTTCAAGCCGAGGATCGACTCACACCACGGTGGCACGTGGGACAGCCCTGTGGGAAAGCCTCGTGGGAAAGCCTCGAGGGAAAGCCACAGATCCCTTGATCCACGCGAAGGGAAGCGTGACACTGCTGCTACAGCTCGGGAGGAAAGCGCACGTGCATGCCCCACTCGCGACGAAGACTGACTCCCCTGGGGAGACTTCAGAAGTACCCCAAGATCCATGTCAGCACTGGAGAGGAATCCTCAGTTCCGGCACCGACTCCACACAAGGTCTTATGCCGGGGTCCAGCCCCGGTGGATCCAGGGAATTCGAAGGTGGTCGGCGTTGGCGTGGAAAGACTTGTTTATTTATTAATGTAAGATTAGATTAGGAAACTATAGTGTAGTAAGAAGATTAAGTGGAGGAAGAGGGCTGAATAGCTTGGTTTACGCGGAAGGCCAATAAAATTCCAGACAAGGAATTTGCACCACCTACGTTGGGCCACCGGCGCCCGCTTGAATATCTAAGGGTGCCTCGCCTTAAGCTCCCTTTCGTGCGGGTCTTAACAGCCGGGGCAAGTAAGTAGACCTGGCGAGCCTCCGCACTCCAGGTGGAGATTCAGCCTGAAGTTAAAGTAAAGAGCAGAGAGAAGGAAAGGTAGAGAAGAAGAAAGAGAGAGAAAGACACGGGGGAGCCAGAGTCCCAAGAAACCAGGCTGAGAGACTAGTTCGAGAAGCTGGTCCGAGAAACTGGCCCCCGGCCCCTGGCCTCCTCCTTTATTGTTCAGAAGGCCTTTTATACTTTTGATAAAACATGGAGATCAATGGATAACACAAAATTATGTAGCGTTCACAACCCAGATTCTTTCTGTATATCATTTTGTATACAAAAGGTCTCAGGTGATTTACATTATCTTCTGGCCAAGAGGCTTGTTAACACTTTTTGGCTCTCTTCCTTAATGAATGTTAATTTTGTTTCCCCTGAAGTGTTTTTCTTTAATCTGCATCTCCTTAAAGCATTAAAGTTACATCTCTATAGAACAAAGGTGCAGTGGGTTATAACAAAGAAGGTACTTAACTCAAAGATCTAATGTTGCTAATACCAGGTCTACTACTTTTTTCTATATACCAACTATATCTAAAAATAAAGGATATGAAAATTTGGCAGCAAGCATTGACCCAAAAATGAAACTTTTAATCAGTCCTATTCTAAAGCTTTTGACTCCTCGGAAGCTCCTGCATTCCTAGGATGTTTTAAGCTTCCTGTGCCTCCTGCGGTCAGGAGGCCTCAAACAATCACAAGCGCAGCTGTACGAGTCCTACAGGCAGGCTAGAAAGCCATCAGAGGGTTTTTGGATTGAAACACTCTTTCAAATGCAGAAGACTAACGCCTGAATTGACTTTTTCCAGAAAAGGTCAGAAGAGTGAAAAAGCAGAGCACAAAAACCGGCAGATTTTTGTTGGGTACATGCTTAAAAATTTCCAGATGAAGTCCTGAGCACGCGGTTCCTCATAAAGTC
>NW_017216041.1:0-13477 GCF_001704415.2 Capra hircus
CCCCAGATATCTCCGTCTTCCAGGGAAACCTGTTTCCCAGCACTGCGCTCGACTTTCAATCTGAAGATCGACTCACACCACGGTGGCACGTGGGACAGCCCTTTGGGAAAGCCTCGTGGGAAAGCCTCGAGGGAAAGCCACAGATCCCTTGATCCACGCGAATGAAGCGCGACACTGCTGCTACAACTCGAGAGGAAAGCGCACGTGCATGCCCCCACTCGAGAGGAGGACTGACTCCCTGGGAGACTCCAGAAGTACCCAAGATCATGTCAGCACTGGAGAGGAATCCTCAGGTTCCGGCACCGATTCCACACAAGGTCTTAGGCCCCGCATCGACGGGAGAGGAATCCGAGAGGCCCCCGAGCAACTCGCATGGGGACTGGCCTTTCCTGAGGCCACCAGAGCGGCCCTGAGGTCCCAGTCGTAAGTCGAGAGCACCTGCCGCAACTCGAGAAAATCCATTAGGTTCTCCCCTCCAGGCGAGATGAGGCCCTTTTCCGATGAGGCTCCTCAAGGCTAATCACAATTAAACGCTGAATTTCCCACGGTCTTCACACCCTTGCTGCAACTCAAGAAGTCCCGTCATACCCGACTCCACTCAGAGAAGAAGGACGAGAGTCCGCCCACATACAGAGGAGCCCCGTTTCCGCCTCATAGCTCTAGAGGAGGGATCCTTTCCTTGCGTGGGTCTGGAAAGTATTCCCGGCGTTTCCGTCGCATCTCAAGAGGAGGCGCTCTCACTTGAAACGGGAGAGGAACTCCAGGTTCGTGCCACCGTTCCCACACTCCCCAGATGTCTCATTCCATTCCACAGAAACCATTTTCCCTACACTGCCTCGACTTTCAAGCTGAGGATCGACTCACACCACGGGGCCTGTGGGACAGCCCTGTGGGAAAGCTCTGGGAAAGTCTCCTGAGAAAGCCTCGAGGAAAGCCACAGATCCCATGATCCACGCGAAGGGAAGCTTGACACTGCTGCTACAGCTCGGGTGGAAAACCCACGTGCATATCTCCACTCGCGACGAGGAATGACTCCCCTGGGAGACTCCAGAAGTACCCAAGATCCATGTCAGCACTGGAGAGGAATCCTCAGGATCCGGCACAGACTCCACACAAGGTCCCAGGGCCCGGCATCGACGGAGAGGAATCCGAGAGGGCCCCGAGCAACTGCATGGGGACTGGCCTTTCCTGAGGCCACCAGAGCGGGTCCCTGAGGTCCCAGTCGTAAGTCGAGAGCACCTGCCGCAACTCGAGAAAATCCAGGAGGTTCTCCCCTCCAGGCGAGATGAGGCCCATTTCTGCTGAGGCGTCTCGAGGCTAATCACACCTAACCTCTCGAACTTCCAAAGGGTCCTTCACACCCTTGCTGCAACTCAAGAAGTTCCCCGACATACCCGTCTCCACTCGAGAGGAAGCACGAGAGTCCCGCCCAAATCCAGAGAGCCCCGTTTCCGCCTCATACCTCGAGCGGAGGGATCCTTTCCCTGCGTGGTCGGGAAAGAATTCCCGGCGTTCCCGTCGCATCTCAAGAGGAGGCGCTCTCCACCGGAAAGGCGAGAGGAACTCCAGGGTCTTGCCACCATTCCCAGAGTCCCCCAGATGTCTCAGTCCATTCCAGAGAAACCTGTTTTCCCTGCACTGCGTCGACTTTCAAGCCGAGGATCGACTCACACCACGGTGGCACGTGGGACAGCCCTGTGGAAAGCCTCGTGGAAAAGCCTCTTGGGAAAGCGTCGAGGAAAGCCACAGATCCGTTGATCCACGCGAAGGGAAGCGTGACACTGCTGCTACAGCTCGGGAGGAAAGCGCACGTGCATGCCCCACTCGAGTAGAGGACTGACTGCCCTGGGGAGACTCCAGAAGTACCCCAAGATCTATGTCAGCACTGGAGAGGAATCCTCAGGTTACAGCACCGACTCCCCACAAGAACTTAGGCTCCGGCATCAACGGAGAGGAATCCCGAGAGGGCCCCCAAGCTACTCACATGGGGACTGGCCTTTCCTGAGGCCACCAGAACGGGTCCCTGAGGTCCCCATCGTAAGTCGAGAGCACCTGCCACAACTCGAGAAAATCCAGGAGGTTCTCCCATCCAGGCGAGATGAGGCCCATTTCCGCTGAGGCGTCTGGAGTCTAATCACTTCTAATATCTGGAACTTCCAAATGGTCATTCACACCATTGCTGCAACTCAAGAAGTTCCCCGACATACCCGTCTCCACTTGAGACGAAGCACGAGAGTCCCGCCCACATCCAGAGGAGCCCGTTCCGCCTCCTACCTCGAGAGGAGGTATCCTTTCCCTGCGTGGTCGGGAAAGAATTCCCGGCATTTCCGTCGCATCTCAAGAGGAGGCGCTCTCCACAGGAAAGGCGAGAGGAACTCCAGGGTCGTGCTACCATTCCAGAGTCCCCAGATGCCTCAGTCCATTCCAGGGAAACCTGTTTACCCTGTACTGCCTCGACTTTCAAGCCGAGTATCGACTCACACCACGGTGGCACATGGGACAGCCCTGTGGGAAAGCCTCAAGCTCAAGGGAAAGCCTCGTGGGAAAGCCTCATGAGAAAGCCTCGAGGGAAAGCCACAGATCCCTTGATCCACGCGAAGGGAAGCGTGACACTGCTGCTAAAGCTCGGGAGGAAAGCGCACGTGCATGGCCCCACTCGAGACGAGGACTGGCACCCCTGGGGAGACTCCAGAAGTAACCCAAGATCCATGTCAGCACTGGAGAGGAATCCTCAGGTTCCGGCACCGACTCCACACAAGGTCTTAGGCCCGTGCATCGACGTGAGAGGAATCCCGAGAGGCCCCAGAGCAACTCGCATGGGGACTGGCCTTTCCTGAGGCCACCACAGCGTGTCCCTGAGGTCCCCGTCGTAAGTCGAGAGCACCTGCCGCAACTCGAGAAAATCCAGGAGGTTCTCCCCTCCAGGCGAGATGAAGCCCATTTCCGCTGAGGTATCTCGAGGCTAATCACACCTTACCTCTGGAACTTCCAAAGGGTCCTTCACACCCTTACTGCAACTCAAGAAGTTCCCCGACATACCCGTCTCCACTCGAGAGGAAGCACGAGAGTCCCGCACACATCCAGAGGAGCCCAGTTTCCGCCTTCTAGCTCGAGAGGAGGGATCCTTTCCCTGCGTGGTCGGGACAGAATTCCCGGTGTTCCCGTCACATCTCAAGAGGAGTCGCGCTCCACAGGAAAGGTGAGAGGAACTCCAGGGTCGTGCCACCATTCCCAGAGTCCCCTGGATCTCTCAGTCCATTCCAGGGAAACCTGTTTTCCCTTCACTGCCTCGACTTTCAAGGCGAGGATCGACTCACACCACGGTGGCACGTGGGACAGCCCTGTGGGAAAGCCTCATGGGAAAGCCTCGTGGGAAAGCCTCCTGGGAAAGCCTCGAGGGAAAGGCACAGATCCCTTGATCCAAGCATAGGGAAGCGTGACACTGCTGCTTCAGCTCAGGAGGAAAGCGCACGTGCATGCCCCCACTCGAGAGGAGGACTGACTCCGCTGGGGAGACTCCAGAAGTACCCAAGATCCATGACAGCACTGGAGAGGAATGCTCAGGTTCCAGCACTGACTCCACACAAGGTCTTAGGCCCCAGCATCGACAGGAGAGGAATCCCTAGAGGCCCCGAGCAACTCGCATGGGGACTGGTCTTTCCTGAGGCCACCAGAGTGGGTCCCTGAGGTGCCCGTCGTAAGTGGAGAGCACCTGCCGCAACTCGAGAAAATCCAGGAGGTTCTCCCCTCCAGGCGAGATGAGGCCCATTTCCGCTGAGGCGTCTCGAGGCTACTCACCTCCTCTGCATTTTCATGGAGAGAGCCTTCACTCCTTAGATGCGACTCAAGGAATCCGCCGGAATATCTTTCCAGACCACGCAGAGGAAACGGATCCCTCCTCTCGAGCTATGCAGACGGAAACGGGGTCCGTCTGCGATGTCGAGGCGAGGATTCTCGTGCTTCCTCTCGAGTGGAGACAGGTATGTCGGGGACTTCTTGAGTTGCAGCCAAGGATGTGAAGGACCTTTGACAATTCCAGAGGTTAGGGTGAGTAGCCTCGAGACGCCTCAGCGGAAATGGGCCTCATCTCGCCTGGAGGGAGAACCTCCTGGATTTTCTCGAGTTGCGGCAGGTGCTCTCCACTTACGACGGGCACCTCAGGGACCCACTCTGGTGGCCTCAGGAAAGACCAGTCCCCATGCGAGTTGCTCGGGGCCTCTAGGGATTCCTCTCCTGTCGATGCTGGGCCTAAGACCTTGTGTGGAGTCAGTGCTGGAACCTGAGCATTCCTCTCCAGTGCTGTCATGGATCTTGGGGTACTTCTGGAGTCTCCCCAGCGGAGTCAGTCCTCCTCTCGAGTGGGGCATGCACGTGCGCTTTCCTCCTGAGCTGAAGCAGCAGTGTCACGCTTCCCTATGCTTGGATCAAGGGATCTGTGCCTTTCCCTCGAGGCTTTCCCAGGAGGCTTTCCCACGAGGCTTTCCCATGAGGCTTTCCCACAGGGCTGTCCCACGTGCCACCGTGGTGTGAGTCGATCCTCGCCTTGAAAGTCGAGGCAGTGAAGGGAAAACAGGTTTCCCTGGAATGGACTGAGAGATCCAGGGGACTCTGGGAATGGTGGCACGACCCTGGAGTTCCTCTCACCTTTCCTGTGGAGCGCGACTCCTCTTGAGATGTGACGGAACACCGGGAATTCTGTCCCGACCACGCAGGGAAAGGATCCCTCCTCTCGAGCTAGAAGGCGGAAACTGGGCTCCTCTGGATGTGTGCGGGACTCTCGTGCTTCCTCTCGAGTGGAGACGGGTATGTCGGGGAACTTCTTGAGTTGCAGTAAGGGTGTGAAGGACCCTTTGGAAGTTCCAGAGGTAAGGTGTGATTAGCCTCGAGATACCTCAGCGGAAATGGGCTTCATCTCGCCTGGAGGGGAGAACCTCCTGGATTTTCTCGAGTTGCGGCAGGTGCTCTCGACTTACGACGGGGACCTCAGGGACACGCTGTGGTGGCCTCAGGAAAGGCCAGTCCCCATGCGAGTTGCTCTGGGCCTCTCGGGATTCCTCTCACGTCGATGCACGGGCCTAAGACCTTGTGTGGAGTCGGTGCCGGAACCTGAGGATTCCTCTCCAGTGCTGACATGGATCTTGGGTTACTTCTGGAGTCTCCCCAGGGGTGCCAGTCCTCGTCTCGAGTGGGGCCATGCACGTGCGCTTTCCTCCGAGCTTTAGCAGCAGTGTCACGCTTCCCTTCGCGTGGATCAAGGGATCTGTGGCTTTCCCTCGAGGCTTTCTCATGAGGCTTTCCCACGAGGCTTTCCCCGAGGCTTTCCACGAGGCTTTCCCACAGGGCTGTCCCATGTGCCACCGTGGTGTGAGTCGATACTCGGCTTGAAAGTCGAGGCAGTACAGGGTAAACAGGTTTCCCTGGAATGGACTGAGATCTGGGGACTCTGGAATGGCACGACCCTGGAGTTCTCTCGCCTTTCCTGTGAGATGCGACGGAAATGCCGGAATTCTTTCCGACCACGCAGGGAAAGGATCCCTCCTCTCGAGGTAGGAGGCGGAAACGGGCTCCTCTGGATGTGGGGGACTCTCTGCTTCTCTCAAGTGGAGACGGGTATGTCGGGGAACTTCTTGAGTTGCAGCAATGGTGTGAAGGACCCTTTGGAAGTTCCAGATTTAGAAGTGATTAGCCTCCAGACGCCTCAGCGGAAATGGGCCTCATCTCGCCTGGATGGGAGAACCTCCTGGATTTTCTCGAGTTGTGGCAGGTGCTCTCGACTTACGATGGGGACCTCAGGGACCCGCTCTGGTGGCCTCAGGAAAGGCCAGTCCCCATGCGAGTGCTTGGGGGCCTCTCGGGATTCCTCTCCCGTCGATGCCGGGCCTAAGACCTTGTGGGGAGTCGGTGCCGGAACCTGAGGATTCCTCTCCAGTGCTGACATGGATCTTGGGGTACTTCTGGAGTCTCCCCAGGGCAGTCAGTCCTCGTCTCGAGTGGGGGCATGCACGTGCGCTTTCCTCCGAGCTGTAGCAGCAGTGTCACGCTTCCCTTCGCGTGGATCAACGGATCTGTGGCTTTCCCTCGACGCTTTCCCAAGAGGCTTTCCACGAGGCTTTCCACAGGGCTGTCCCACGTGCCACCGTGGTGTGAGTCGATCCTCGGCTTGAAAGTCGACGCAGTGCAGGGAAAACAGGTTTCTCTGGAATGGACTGAGACATCTGGGGGACTCTGGGAATGTGGCAAGACCTGGAGTTCCTCTCGCCTTTCCTGTGGAGAGCGCCTCCTCTTGAGATGCGCGACGGGAACGCCGGAATTCTTTCCCGACCACGCAGGGAAAGGATCCCTCCTCTCGAGTATGAGGCGGAAAACGGGGCTCCTCTGGATTTTGGCGGGACTCTCGTGCTTCCTCTCGAGTGGAGACGGGTATGTCGGGGAACTTCTTGAGTTGCAGCAAGGGTGTGAAAGACCCTTTGGAAGTTCGAGAGTTAGGTGTGATTAGCCTCGAGACGCCTCAGCAGAAATGGGCCTCATCTCGCCTGGAGGGGAGAACCTCCTGGATTTTCTCGAGTTGCGGCAGGTGCTCTCGACTTACGACTGGGACCTCAGGGACCCGCTCTGGGTGGCCTCAGGAAAGGCCAGTCCCCATGCAGTTGCTCGGGGGCCTCTCGGGATTCCTCTGCCCGTCGATGCCGGGCCTGGGACCTTGTGTGGAGTCTGTGTCGGATCCTGAGGATTCCTCTCCAGTGCTGACATGGATGGGTACTTCTGGAGTCTCCCAGGGGAGTCATTCCTCGTCGCGAGTGGAGATATGCACGTGGGTTTTCCACCCGAGCTGTAGCAGCAGTGTCAAGCTTCCCTTCGCGTGGATCATGGGATCTGTGGCTTTTCCTCGAGGCTTTCTCAGGAGACTTTCCCACGAGGCTTTCCCACAGGGCTGTCCCACATGCCACCGTGGTGTGAGTCGATCCTCAGCTTGAAAGTCGAGGCAGTGTAGGGAAAAATGGTTTCTGGAATGGAATGAGACATCTGGGGGAGTGTGGGAACGGTGGCACGAACCTGGAGTTCCTCTCCCGTTTCAAGTGGAGAGCGCCTCCTCTTGAGATGCGACGGAAACGCCCGGAATACTTTCCAGACCACGCAAGGAAAGGATCCCTCCTCTAGAGCTATGAGGCGGAAACGGGGCTCCTCTGTATGTGGGCGGGACTCTCGTCCTTCTTCTCGAGTGGAGTCGGGTATGACGGGGAACTTCTTGAGTTGCAGCAAGGGTGTGAAGGACCCGTGGGAAATTCCAGCGTTTAATTGTGATTAGCCTTGAGGAGCCTCATCGGAAAAGGGCCTCATCTCGCCTGTGGGATCTGTGGACCTGAGGATTCCTCTCCGTCGATGCCGGGCCTAAGACTTGTGTGGAATCGGTGCCGGAACCTGAGGATTCCCTCTCCAGTGCTGACATGGATCTTGGGGTACTTCGGAGTCTCCCCAGTGGAGTCAGTCCTCCTCTCGAGTGGGGGCATGCACGTGCGCTTTCCTCTCGAGTTGTAGCAGCACTGTCGCGCTTCCATTCGCGTGGATCAAGGGATCTGTGGCTTTCCCTCGAGGGCTTTTCCCACGAGGCTTTCCCACAGGGCTGTCCCACGTGCCACCGTGGTGTGAGTCGATCTTCAGATTGGAAAGTCGACGCAGTGCTGGGAAAAGCAGGTTTCCCTGGAACGGACGGAGATATCTGGGGGACCTCTGGGAATGGTTGCACGACCCTGGAGTTCCTATCGGCCTTTCCTGTCTGAGAGAGCCTCCCTCTTGAGATGCGAAGGAAATGCGGGAATTCTTCACGACCACGCAGGGAAAGGACCCTCCCCTCGAGCTAGGAGGAGGAAGCACCGAGGGAATCCCGCCCACATCAGAGGGAGCCCTGTTTCCTCTCTCCTAGCTCGAGGGGAGGGATCCTTTCCCTGCGTGGTCGGGAAAGAATTCCCGCATTTCCTTCGCATCTCCAAGAGGAGGCTCTCTCAACAGGAAAGGCGATAGGAACTCCAGGGTCGTGCAACCATTCCAGAGTCCCCCAGATATCTCCGTCCGTTCCAGGGAAACCTCTTTCCCAGCACTGCGTCGACTTTTCAATCTGAAGATCGACTCACACCACGGTGGCACGTGGGGACAGCCCTGTGGGAAAGCCTCGTGGGAAAGCCTCGAGGCGGAAAGCCACAGATCCCTTGATCCACGCGAATGGAAGCGCGACCAGTGCTGCTACAACTCGAGAGGAAAGCGCACGTGCATGCCCCACTCGAGAGGAGGACTGACTCCACTGGGGAGACTCCAGAAGTACCCCAAGATCCATGTCAGCACTGGAGAGGAATCCTCAGGTTCCGGCACCGATTCCCACACAAGGTCTTAGGCGGCATCGACGGGAGAGGAATCCCGAGAGGCCCGAGCAACTCGCATGGGGACTGGCCTTTCCTGAGGCCACCAGAGCGGGTCCCTGAGGTCCAGTCGTAAGTCGAGAGCACCTGCCGCAACTCGAGAAAATGGAGGGGAGAGGCTCCTCAAGGCCTAATCACAATTAAACGCTGGAATTTCCCACGGGTCCTTCACACCCTTGCTGCAACTCAAGAAGTTCCCCGTCATACCCGACTCCACTCGAGAAGAAGGACGAGAGTCCCGCCCACATGCAGAGGAGCCCCGTTTCCGCCTCATAGCTCTAGAGGAGGGATCCTTTCCTTGCGTGGTCTGGAAAGTATTCCCGGCGTTTCCGTCGCATCTCAAGAGGAGGCGCTCTCCACTTGAAACGGGAGAGGAACTCCAGGTTCGTGCCACCGTTCCCACACTCCCCCAGATGTCTCATTCCATTCCACGGAAACCATTTTTCCCTACACTGCCTCGACTTTCAAGCTGAGGATCGACTCACACCACGGTGGCATGTGGGACAGCCCTGTGGGAAAGCCTCGTGGAAAGTCTCCTGAGAAAGCCTCGGAGAGAAAGCCACAGATCCCATGATCCACGCGAAGGGAAGCTTGACACTGCTGCTACAGCTCGGGTGGAAAACCCACGTGCATATCTCCACTCGCGACGAGGAATGACTCCCCTGGGGAGACTCCAGAAGTACCCAAGATCCATGTCAGCACTGGAGAGGAATCCTCAGGATCCGACACAGACTCCACACAAGGTCCAGGGCCCGGCATTGACGGGAGAGGAATCCCGAGAGGCCCCCGAGCAACTGCATGGGGACTGGCCTTTCCTGAGGCCACCAGAGCGGGTCCCTGAGGTCCCAGTCGTAAGTCGAGAGCACCTGCCGCAACTCGAGAAAATCCAGTTAGGTTCTCCCCTCCAGGCGAGATGAGGCCCATTTTCGATGAGGCGTCTCGAAGGCTAATCACACCTAAACCTGCTCGAACTTCCCAAAGGGTCTTTCCACACCCTTGCTGCAACTCAAGAAGTTTCCCCGTCATACCCGATCTCCGACTCGAGAAGAAGCACGAGAGTTCTGCCCACATCCAGAGGAGCCCCGTTTCCGTCTCATAGCTCGAGAGGAGGGATCCTTTCCCTGCGTGGTCGGGAAAGAATTCCCGGCGTTCCCGTCGCATCTCAAGAGGAGGCGCTCTCCACCGGAAAGGCGAGAGGAACTCCAGGGTCTTGCCACCATTCCCAGAGTCCCCAGATGTCTCAGTCCATTCCAGAGAAACCTGTTTTCCCTGCACTGCGTCGACTTTCAAGCCGAGGATCGACTCACACCACGGTGGCACGTGGGACAGCCCTGTGGAAAGCCTCGTGGAAAGCCTCTTGGGAAAGCGTCGAGGGAAAGCCACAGATCCGTTGATCCGCGAAGGAAGCGTGACACTGCTGCTACAGCTCGGGAGGAAAGCGCACGTGCATGCCCCACTCGAGTAGAGGACTGACTGCCCTGGGGAGACTCCAGAAGTACCCCAAGATCTATGTCAGCACTGGAGAGGAATCCTCAGGTTACAGCACGACTCCCCACAAGTTAGGCCCGGCATCAACGGGAGAGGAATCCGAGAGGCCCCGAGCTACTCACATGGGGACTGGCCTTTCCTGAGGCCACCAGAACGGGTCCCTGAGGTCCCCATCGTAAGTCGAGAGCACCTGCCACAACTCGAGAAAATCCAGGAGGTTCTCCCTCCAGGCGAGATGAGGCCCATTTCCGCTGAGGCGTCTCGAGCTAATCACCTAAATATCTGGAACTTCCAAATGGTCTTCACACCATTGCTGCAACTCAAGAAGTTCCCCGACATACCCGTCTCACTCGAGAGGAAGCACGAGAGTCTGCCCACATCCAGAGGAGCCCGTTTCCGCCTCATAGCTCGAGAGGAGGGATCCTTTCCCTGCTTGGTCGGGAAAGAATTCCCGGCGTTCCCGTCGCATGTCAAGAGGAGGCTCTCTCCATAGGAAAGGCGAGAGGAACTCCAGGGTCGGGCCACCATTCCCAGAGTCCCCCAGATGTCTGTCCATTCCAGGGAAACCTGTTTTCCCTGCACTGCCTCGACTTTCAAGCCGAGGATCGACTCACACCACGGTGGCACGTGGGACAGCCCTGTGGGAAAGCCTCGTGGGAAAGCCTAGTGGAAAGCCTTGAGGAAAGCCACAGATCCCTTGATCCACGCGAAGGGAAGCATGACACTGCTGCTACAGCTCGGAGGAAATCGCACGTCCCTGCCCCACTCGAGACGAGGACTGACTCCCCAGGGGAGACTCCAGAAGTACCCCAAGATCCGTGTCAGCACTGGAGAGGAATCCTCAGGTGCGGGCACCGACTCCCACAAGGTCTTAGGCACCAGCATCGACGGGAGAGGAATCCCGAGAGGCTCGCGAGCAACTGGCATGGGGACTGGCCTTTCCTGAGGCCACGAGAGCGGGTCCCTGAGGTCCCCGTCTGAAGTCGAGAGCACCTGCCGCAACTCGAGAAAATCCAGGAGGTTCGTCCCTCCAGGCGAGATGAGGCCCATTTCCGCTGAGGTGTCTCGAGGCTAATCACACCTAACCTCTGGAAATTCCAAAGGGTCCTTCACAATCTTGCTGCAACTCAAGAAGTTCCCCGACTTACCCGTCTCCACTCGAGAGGAAGCACGAGAGTCCCGCCCACATCCAGAAGAGACCCGTTTTGCCTCCTAGCTCGAGAGGAGGGATCCTTTCCTGCGTGTTCGGGAAGAATTCCCGGCGTTCCCGTCGCATCACAAGAGGAGACGCTCTCCACAGGAAAGGCGAGAGGAACTCCAGGTCGTGCCACCATTCCCAGAGTCCCCCATGTCTCAGTCCATTCCAGGGAAACCTGTTTTCCCTGCACTGCCTCGACTTTCAATCCGAGGATCGACTCACACCACGGTGGCATCGTGGACAGCCCTGTGGAAAGCCTCGTGGGAAAGCCTCGTGGGAAAGCCTCAAGGAAAGCCACAGATCTCTTGATCCACGCGAAGGGAAGCGTGACACTGCTGCTACAGCTCGGAGGAAAGCGCACGTGCATGCCCCCGCTCGAGACGAGGACTGACTCCCCTGGGGAGACTCCAGAAGTACCCAGGATCCATGTCTGCACTGGAGAGGAATCCTCAGGTTCCGGCACCAACTCCACACAAGGTCTTAGGCCCGGCATCGACGGAGAGGAATCCGAGAGGCCCCAGAGCAACTCGCATGGGGACTGGCCTTTCCTGAGGCCACCAGAGCGGGTCCCTGAGGTCCCCGTCGTAAGTCGAGAGCACCTGCCGCAACTCGAGAAAACCAGGAGGTTCTCCCCTCCAGGTGAGATGAGCCCATTTCCGCTGAGGTATCTCGAGGCTAATCACACCTTACCTCTGGAACTTCCAAAGGGTCCTTCACACCCTTGCTGCAACTCAAGAAGTTCCCCGACATACCCGTCTCCACTCGAGAGGAAGCACGAGAGTCCCGCCCACATCCAGAGGAGCCCCGTTTCCGCCTCCTAGCTCGAGAGGAGGGATCCTTTCCCTGCGTGGTCGGGAAAGAATTCCGGCGTTCCCGTCGCATCTCAAGAGGAGGCGCTCTCCACAGGAAAGGCGAGAGGAACTCCAGGGTCGTGCCACCATTCCCAGAGTCCCCATATGTCTCAGTCCATTCCAGGGAAACCTGTTTTCCCTGCACTGCCTCGACTTTCAAGCGAGGATCGACTCACACCACGGTGGCACGTGGGACAGCCCGTGGGAAACCTCGTGGGAAAGCTCGGGGAAAGCCTCGAGGGAAAGCCCGATCCCTTGATTCACGCGAAGGAAGTGTGACACTGCTGCTACAGCTGGGAGGAAAGCGCACGTGCATGCCCCCCTCGAGACGAGGACTGACTCCCCTGGGAGACTCCAGAAGTACCCAAGATCCATGTCAGCACTGGAGAGGAATCCTCAGTTCCGCACCGACTCCACAAAAGTCTTAGGCCCCGCATCGACGGAGAGGAATCCCGAGAGGCCCCCGAGCAACTCGCATGGGGACTGGCCTTTCCTGAGGCCACAGAGCGGGTCCCTGAGGTCCCCGTCGTAAGTCGAGAGCACCTGCCGCAACTCGAGAAAATCCAGGAGGTTCTCCCCTCCAGCGAGATGAGGCCCATTTTGCTGAGCGTCTCGAGGCTAATCACACCTAACCTCTGGAACTTCCAAAGGGTCCTTCACACCCTTGCTGCAACTCAAGAAGTTCCCCGACATACCCGTCTCCACTCGAGAGGAAGCACGAGAGTTCGCCCACATCCAGAGGAGCCCCGTTTCCTACTAGCTCGAGAGGAAGGATCCTTTCCCTGCGTGGGGAAAGAATTCCCGGCGTTCCTTTCGCATCTCAAAGGAGGCGCTCTCCACAGGAAAGGCGAGAGGAACTCCAGGGTCGTGCCACCATTCCAGAGTCCCCCAGATGTCTCAGTCCATTCCAGGGAAACCTGTTTTCCCTGCACTGCCTCGACTTTCAAGCCGAGGATCGACTCACACCACGGTGCACGTTGGACAGCCCTGGGAAAGCCTCGTGGGAAAGCCCACAGATCCTTGATCCACGCGAAGGGAAGCGTGACACTGCTGCTACAGCTCGGGAGGAAAGCGCCGTGCATGCCCCACTCGAGACGAGGACTGACTCCCCTGGGGAGACTCCAGAAGTACCCAAGATCCATGTGGGCACTGGAGAGGAATCCTCAGGTTCCGGCACCGACTCACACAAGGTCTTAGGCCCCGGCATCGAGGGAGAGGAATCCCGAGAGGGCCCCGAGCAACTCGCATGGGGACTGGCTTTCCTGAGGCCACCAGAGCGGCCCTGAGGTCCCCGTCGTAAGTCGAGAGCACCTGCCGCAACTCGAAAAAATCCAGGAGTTCTCCCCTCCAGGCGAGATGAGGCCCATTTCCGCTGAGGCGTCTCGAGGCTAATCACACCTAACTCTGAACTTCCAAAGGGTCCTTCACACCCTTGCTGCAACTCAAGAAGTTCCCCGACATACCCGTCTCCACTCGAGAGGAAGCACGAGAGTCCCGGGCACATCCAGAGGAGCCCGTTTCCGCCCTCC
>NW_017216042.1:0-13477 GCF_001704415.2 Capra hircus
TTGTTCCCTGCTTTGGGATATCTCACCGAAGGGCCGGTCCATAGCTACTCGCCTGGGGCCCATTGGATGTGCAAGGTGCCCTCGACTAGGTGACCCTAGCATGGCCACTCAGCCCGCTCAGACACACTCCCGAGGCTTCTTTCTCATGGGAAGCACTGCTCCAACCTAGGAATGTGTCTGCAATGCTTGGAAAAGTGCAGTGAGACACACAGCCCTGACTCTGCAATTGAGGCCCTCAGAGCAAGCCTGCAGCTCTGATGTCTGAGAAGCAAAACACTTGCTGCAAAGAGAGGCCTGAAAATCACACTCTCTGTGGATGACTTTCCTTCCTCTAAGGAAGATAGTTTTCCCAGTCTCCTGCTTCCTGAATGTCACACAGCTGGAATGCGCTTGCTTGGAGGTCGTGATTCAGTGGCAATGACCCCTGAGGCCCTTTGCCCAGGGAGGGCTCCCACACTCACAGGCAAATCAAAGCAACTTCCAAGTGAGTCAGCTCTTCACATCAAGTGGCCAAAGTATTGGAGTTTCAGGTTCAGTATTAGTCCTTCCAATGTATATTCAGACCTGATTTCCTTTAGGATGGAGTGGTTGCGTCTCCTTGTAGTCTAAGCGACCTACAAGCATCTTCTTCAACACCACAGTTCAAAAGCATCTAATTTTCAGCTGTCACTTTCTTTATAGTACATCTTTCATATCCATCCATGACATATGGAAAAACCATAGCCTTGACTGGATGGATCTTTGTTGGCAAAGCAACGTCTCGGCTTTTAATATGCTGTCTAGTTTGGTCATCACTTTTCTTCCAAGTCATAAATATGTTTTAAGTTCATGGAGGCAGCCATCACCTGCAGTGATTTCCAAGCCCCCCAAAATAGTCTGCTGCTGTTTCCAATGTTTTCCCATCTATTTGCCATGAAGTGATGAGACTGGATGCAATGATTTTAGTTTTCTGAATGCTGAGCTTTAAGCTAACTTTTCACTCTCCTCTTTCACTTTCATCAGGAGACTCTTTAGTTCTTCTTCACTTTCTGCCATAAGGGTGGTGTCATCTGCATATCTGAGATTCTTGATATTTCTCCCAGCAATCTGGATTCCAGCGTGTGCTTCCTCCAGCCCAGTGTTTCTCATGATGTACTCTGCATATAAGTTAAATAAGCAGGGTGACAATACACTGCCTTGACATATTCCTTTTCCTATTTAGAACCAGTCTGTTGTTCCATGTCCAGTTCGAACTGTTTCTTCCTGACCTGCATACAGGTTTCTCAAGAGACAGGTCAGGTGGTCTGGTATTCCCATCTCTTTCAGAATTTTTCCCAGTTTATTGTGATCCACACAGTCAAAGGCTTTGGCATAGTCAATAAAGCAGAAATAGATGTCTTTTTTTCTGGAACTCTCTTGCTTTTTCAATGATCCAGTGGATGTTAGCAGTTTGATCTCTGGTTTCTCTGCATGTTTTAAATCCCTCTTGAACATTTGGAAGTTCACAGTTCATGTGAACTTGGAGAATTTTGAGCATTACTTTACTAGTGTGTGAGATGAGTGCAATTGTGCAGCAGCTTGAATATTCTTTGTCATTGCCTTTCTTTGGGATTGGAATGAAAACTGACCTAATGACTAGATGTTTTCAATTGCATATGCTGAAAGAACTGGCTGTGCAGTATTGAAGAAAAAAAAATCATTTTAACCCATTTTCTCTGAAGTGCAAGGCATATCATGGCCATCCCTGAATCATAAAGTCACCTTTTCTTTATGTAGTCATAGTTTCATGCCTAAATTATAGGCCAACTCATGCTCAAATTGACTCTGATGTCAGGGGCAGATCAACTAATAAAAAGCTTGGATTGTCCCTCTGGAGGAAAGTGAGATCTTTGTCCCACGAGAAGAATCTGAAGGGTTAAGGGAACTTGCAAGAGTGGGGAAAGCTTAGTCCATCCTACATGTACCAAAATCTTAAATAAGGCTTATTTACTTTACCGAAGTAAACAAACAGATGATGAAAACAATTATAAATCAATGAAAGGTAAAGAAACTCATAGTCTGTTATCAAAAATTGCATTCTAAGAAAACTTTGTGCTCTTAACCTAGAGAGGAGACTAAATTCCATCTGGTACCAGCTTACCAGAAGACAAACAAACAAACAAACAAATTATCGGTAAGCTTAAAAAATGTATATTCCATATATCTTGAAGTAGCAGTATTTCTGCAAAGGCATCAGTGTGAAATCATAGAAGACATGGTTAAAACCTGATTAAATAGAAATTGACAATGTAATCTGGTCACTGCTGCGACTTGAAATGCTTTAATATGATAACTGGAATTATAACTGACAGCATTTGACCAGGACATATCAGATTTTCACGGATGTCAGATAATTTCTAGGATATCTATATTAGGAACTGAAGGAATCTTTGAACCTAGGAAAGAAAACAACAGTCTCAAAGGCCCTTGCTGAATATCTATCAGCAAGGAATGTCTTTGCAAGGATCGCAAAATGAAGGGAAAATACACCGACCTGCCTCTGCAACTTCGGTCCTCTGAGCAGATCTGGAGGTCTCCCTTTGTATAAGCTAACCTGTTCCTTCCAAATAGAGGTTTGCAACACAAAACAAGTGGCCGCCTATTCTTCCTCGAAGGAGGATCTCTTTCCCCACATCCTGCGAACTCCCTTTCCCAGCCTCCAGGAAAAGCGCGTCTTGCAGTTCCTTTCAGAAAATCCTATGGACGGAGAAGCCTGGTAGGCTGCAGTCCGTGGGGTCGCTGAGGGTCGGACACGACTGAGCGACTGCACTTTCATTTTCACTTTCATGCATTGGAGAAGGCAATGGCAACCCACTTACTGTTCTTGCCTGGAGAATCCCAGGGACGGGGGAGCCTAGTGGGCTACCGTCTATGGCGTCGCACAGAGTCGAACACGACTGAAGCAACTTAGCAGCAGCAGCAGCAGCAGTTCCTTTCTTAGGGGCAGTTATCCCTGAGATTGGGACCTGGAAAGGCAGAGCCACCTCCACACACACGTCTTTTCTGTCCCCTTTCCTCTGGAGGAGAGCTCTAGTGAGCCTAGGTCTGTCAGAAAAATTCTTGGCTTTGACGGGATCCCACCCGGTGTGTGAACCTGCATACCCGACCTAGGGGCCACAGGGCACCTGTTTTGCTCGAGTGGGTCCTGGAGGGGTGCAGCATAGCAAGAGCTTAAAAATCCATCCAATTTGTCTTTTTTTTTTTTACCTCGGAGAGAACGAGTTTGCTCCACCTCCACCCTTTGGCAGTGTGGAGGGAAGAGGGCACCACCCTCTCCCAAAGGGGACATAGGGCCTACCAGGAGAGAAAGGCCCCTTGAGGAGCTGAGCCCAGGTAGGCAGCCAGTGATGTCAAGCACACTCCCGCTGCTTGCTTCTTCATGGGCACTCCCACGATCTGCTAGGAATGTCTTTGCAAGGATCTCAAAGGGAAGGGGAGATACATGGCCCTGTCTCTGGAACTTCAGTCCTCTGAGCAGATCTGGAGGTCTTGAGTTGTATAAGCAAACCTGTTCCTTCCAAATAGAGGCTTGCAAACACACCCCCGGTGGTTGCCTCTTCTTCCCCGAAGAAGTCTTTCTTTCCCCACATGCTGCGAACTCCCTGTCCCAACCTCCAAGAATAGCGCTTCTTGCCATTCCTTTCTTAGAGGCAGTTATCCCTGAGCTTGGGGCCGTAGGGACTAGCCCCACACTCACAGGGAAAGGCAAAGACTCCTCCATACATCTCCTCTATCCCTTTGCTCTGGAGGAGAGCTCTAGTGAGCCTAGGTCTTTCAGGAAAATTCTTGGCTTGGACAGGATCTCACCCTGTTTGTGAACCTGCATACCCAACCAGGGGCCACAGAGCACCTGTTTCAGTAAAGTGGGCCCTGAAAGGGTGCAGCCTAGCAAGAGCTTGAAAACCCATTCAATTGCTGTTTTTGTACCTCTGACAGAGCGAGCTTGGCTCCACCCTTTGGCAGTGAGGAGAAAAGAGGCATGACACCCTCCCCAAGGGGACATGGGGCCTATTCGAGAGGAAAGGCCCCTTGTGGAGATGAGGCCAGGAAGGCACACAGTCGTGTCAAACACACTCCCACTGCTTGCTTCTTCAGGGGCACTCCCGCTATCAGCTAGGAATGTCTTTGCAATGATCACAAAGGGAAGGGGAGATACAGGGCCCTGCTTCTGGACCTCCGGTGCTCTGAGCAAATCTCGAGGTCTCCCATTGTTGGTCAAGGTCAAGGTCAAGTTCAAGGTCAAGTTCAAGGTCAAGTTCAAGTTGAAGTTCAAGTTCAAGGTCAACTTCAAGTTCAAGGTCAAGGTCAAGTTCAGGGTCAAGTTCAAGGTCAAGGTAAGTTCAAGTACAAGTTCAAAGTCAAGTTCCAGTTCAACGTCAAGGTCAAGGTCAAGTTCAAGTTCAAGGTCAAGTTGAAGTTCAATTCAAGGTCAAGTTCAAGGTCAAGTTCAAGTTGAAGTTCAAGTTCAAGATCAAGGTCAAGTTTAAATTCAAGTTCAAGGTCAAGGTCAAGGCCAGTTTCAAGTTCAAAGTCAAGGTCAAGGTCAAGTTCAAGGTCAAGGTCAAGTTCAAGTTCAAGGGCAGGGCAAGGCCAAGCCCAAGACCAAGGCAAGGGCAAGGGCAAGGCCAAGGCCCAGGCCAAGGCAAAGGCCAAGGCCACCAAAGCGAAGCCCAAACCCCGTAACGCCTGACAAAACGCAGAAGCCACTAGGCCCCTGTGCAGAGGAAGCCACTGAAGGCAGCAAGGCCACAGAGCTCCCCGACTCCCATTCCCACAGGAAGATGTGAGGATAAAGGGCCTCATCCCAGCACAGCACCCGCTCCCACCACCCCGCAACCCCGGCCCCCGCCCCCCGCAGCATGCCCCCTGAAACAACACTGTCTTCCCAGAAAAGAGAACGGAGAAGCCATGTGTGTGCCAAAGGAGCAAGATGAACGAACGATGCCACGCCCTCCGAATTTGGGCACACCTGACGCCTCGGAACCCCGGGCCTGGCCGATGGGTCCCCGCCGTTCTCGGGTGGGAGGGGGGTCAACACATTGGCCGAGAGCCCTTGCCCAGGCCACCCGCAAATCCCCTGAGATGTGATCCGACCACAGGGACCGAGGGCAAACGTACCGCTTGAGGTGCTGGAGGAGCCGGACGAAGCCATGGTGGGAGAGGCACACGGGCACGCTGCAGACTGCTGGCCGAGTGGGCGGGGACCCAGCAGCTTAGGACTCTGGAGAACGGGAGGTGTCTCCGCCACCATTGACGTCAATAGGGTTTGGGTGGGTAGATGGAGGGGGCCGCCCCTGGCCTCTTTCCAAGCAGAGACCCTGGACGGAGTCCCGTGGAGCGAGTGGGCTTTTCCCGGGCACGGCTGAGCCCTGGACCTCCAAGATCCCCGTTGGGGTGGGCGGGCAGTTCGCGCGCTTTGGTTTGTGGCCCTCCCTCGCAGCGGGGGGTGGGATCAACCCCAGGTGGATCAATCAGGGGCCCTCAGCAGTGCCAAGGGAGCTCACCGCCCAGGAAACGCCCCAAGGTCCCTTTTAATTGGCCACCAACGCCCCATTTCCCAGCCTGCCTTGCTCTGGGATTTCCCGCCTTTTCACATTCCACAGGTCCCTGGGCCTCGACTGTCCCCCGCTGGCTCCTCCGAGGCATTCCGGGACACCAGACGCTCTCTCCAGCGCCTCCACCTAGATCCCTCGCTGTCCTCGCCTCCGTTTCCCCCATGCCCCGTCCCCAACTCCTCCGTGGGCTCTTGGCGTCCTTCCCCTACAGCAGTCACAGAGTGCCACCCCCGAGGGCTTTGAGTTGCCTGGAGCCCAAGGCTCCGGCCAGAGACCTGAGGGGCCAGCGTCTGGACTGGCAGCTAATGCCATTTGGGGCTTTTCTCACGTGGAGCCTGAGGCCCGCACCTCCGCGGGCAAACCCCCAGCGCCAGTGACCTGGAGATACCCGCCCAAGGGGACAGTGTACCCCCTACTGTGGGGAAGGAGGTTCCTGTTTTCTCTGCACTGGTTCGACTTTCATGCCGAGGATCGACTCACACCATGATGGCAAGTGGAATAGCCCTGTGGGAAAGCCTCATGGGAAAGACTCCAGGGAAAGCCACAGACTCCTTGATCCACGAGAAGGGAAGCGTGACACTGCTGCTACCGCTCGGGAGGAAAGCGCACGTGCATGACCCCACTCGAGCCGAGGACTGACGCCACTTGGGAGACTCCAGAAGTACGCCAAGATCCATGTCAGCACTGGAGAGGAATCCTCAGGTTCTGGTCCCGACTCCACACAAGGTCTTAGGCCCCGGCATCGACGGGAGAGGAATCCTGAGAGGCCCCCTAGCACCTCGCATGGGGACTGGCCTTTCCTGAGGTCACCAGAGTAGGTCCCTGAGGTCTCCGTCGTAACTCGAGAGCACCTGCCGCAACTAGAGAAAATCCAGGAGGTTCTCCCCTCCAGGCGAGATGAGGCCCATTTCAGCTGAGAGGTCTCGAGGCTAATCACACCTTACCTCTTGAACTTCCTAAGGGTCCTTCACAACCTTGCTGCAACTCAAGTAGTTCCCCGACATACCGGTCTCCACTCGAGAGGAAGCACGAGAGTCCCGCCCACATGCAGAGGAGCCCCGTTTGCGCCTCCTAGCTCGTGAGGAGGGATCCTTTCCCTGCGTGGTTGGGAAAGAATTCCCGGCGTTCCCGGCGCATCTCATGAGGAAGCATTCTCCACAGGACAGGCGCGAGGAACTCCAGGGTCGTGCCACCATTTCCAGAGTCCCCCAGATGTCTCAGTCCATTCCAGGGAAACCTGTTTTCCCTGCACTGCCTCGACTTTCAAGCCGAGGATCGACTCACACCACAGTGGCTCGTGGGACAGCCCTGTGGGATAGCCTCATGGGAAAGCCTCGGGGGAAAGCCTGGAGGGAAAGCCACAGATCCCTCCATCCACGCGAAGGGAAGCTCGACACTGCTGCTACAGCTCGGGAGGAAATCGCACGTGCATGCCCCCACTCGAGACGAGGACTGACTCCCCTGGGGAGACTCCAGAAGTACCCCAAGATCCATTTCAGTACTGGAGAGGTATCCTCAGGTTCCGGCACCGACTCCACACAAGGTCTTAGGCCCCGGGATCGACGGGAGAGGAATCCCGATAGGCCCCGGAGCAACTCGCATGGGGACTGGCCTTTCCTGAGGCCACCAGAGCGGGTCCCTGACGTCCCAGTCGTAAGTCGAGAGCACCTGCCGCAACTCGAGAAAATCCAGGAGGTTCTCCCCTCCATCGAGATCAGGCCCATTTCCGCTGAGGCGTCTCCAGGCAAATCACACCTAACCTCTGGAACTTCGAAAGGGTCCTTCACGCCCTTTCTGCAACTCAAGAAGTTCCCGACATACCCGTCTCCACTCGAGAGGAAGCACGAGAGTCCCGCCCACATCCAGAGTAGCCCCGTTTCCGCCTCCTAGCTCGAGAGGAGGGATCCTTTCCCTGTGTAGGTCGGGAAAGAATTCCCGGCGTTCCCGTCACATCTAAATCGGAGGAGCTCTCCACAGGAAAGGCGAGAGGGTCTCCAGGGTCGTGCCACCATTCAAAGAGTACCCCAGATGTCTCAGTCCATTCCAGGGGAACCTGTTTTCCCTGCACTGCCTCAACTTTCAAGCCGAGGATCGACTCACACCACGGTGGCACGTGGGACAGCCCTGTGGGAAAGCCTCGTGGGAAAGCCTCGAGGGAAAGCCCCTGATCCCTTGATCCACGGGAAGGGAAGCGTGACACTGCTGCTACAGCTCGGGAGGAAAGCGCATGTGCATGACCCCAATCCAGACGAGGACTGACTCCCCTGGGGAGACTCCAGAAGTACCCCAAGATCCATGTCAGCACTGGAGAGGAATCCTCAGGTTCTGGCACAAACTCCACTCAATTTCTTAGGCCCTGGCATCGACGTGAGAGGAATCCTGAGAGGCCCCCGAGCAACTCGCATGGGGACTGGCCTCTCCTGAGGCCACCAGAGCGGGTCCCTGAGGTCCCCGTCGTAACTTCAGAGCACCTGCCGCAACTCGAGAAAATCCAAGAGGTACTACGCTCCAGGCGAGATGAGGCCCATTCGTGCTGAGGCGTCTCGAGGCTAAAAAGACCTAACCTCTGGAACTTCCAAATGGTCCTTCACACACTTGCTGCAACTCAAGAACTTGCCCGACATACCCGTCTCCACTCCAGAGGAAGCACGAGAGTCCCGCCCACATCCAGGGGAGCCCCGTTTCCGACTCCTAGCTCGAGAGGAGGGATCTTTTCCCTGCGTAGTTGGGAAAGAATTCCCGGCGTTCCCGGTCGCATCTCAAGAGGAGGCACTCTCCACAGGAAAGGCGAGAGGAACTCCAGGGTCGTGCCACATTCCCAGAGTCCCCAGATGTCTCAGTCCATTCCAGGGAAACCTGTTTTCCCTGCAATGCCTCGACTTTCAAACCGAGGATCGACTCACACCACGGTGGCACGTGGGACAGCCCTGTGGAAAGCCTCGTGGGAAAGCCTCGTGGGAAAGCCTCGAGGGAAAGCCCCTGATCCCTTGATCCACGTGAAGGTAATCGTGACACTGCTGCTACAGCTCGGGAGGAAAGCGCACGTGCATGCCTCACTCGAGACAAGGACTGACTCCACTGAGGAGACTCCAGAAATACCCCAAGATCCATGTCAGCACTGGTGAGGAATGCTCCGGTTCCGGCACTGACTCCACACAAGATCTTAGGCCCGGGCATCGACAGGAGAGGAAGCCTGAGAGGCCCCCGAGCAACTCGCATGGGGACTGGCATTTCCTGAGTCCAACAGAGCGGGTCCCTGAGGTCCCCATCGTCAGTCTAGAGCACCTGCCGCAACTCGAGAAAATCCAGGAGGTTTCCCCTCCAGCGAGATGAGGCCCATTTCCGCTAAGGCGTCTCCAGGCAAATCACACCTAACCTCTGGAACTTTCAAAGGGTCCTTCACACCCTTGCTGCAACTCAAGAAGTTCCCCGACATACCCGTCTCCACTCGAGAGGAAGCACGAGATTCCCGCCCACATTCAGAGGAGCCCCGTTTCCGCCTCCTAGGTCGAAAGGAGGCATCTTTTCCCTGCGTGGTCGGGAAAGAATTCACGGCGGTCCCGTCGCAATTCAAGAGGAGGCGCTCTCCACAGGAAAGGCGAGAGGAACTCCAGGGTCGTGCCACCATTCCCAGAGGCCCCCAGATGTCTCAGTCCATTCCAGGGAAACCTGTTTTCCCTGCACTGCCTCGACTTTCAAGCCGAGGATCAACTCACACCACGGTGGCACGTGGGACAGCCCTGTGGGTTAGCCTCGTGGGAAAGCCTCGAGGAAAGCCTAGAGGGTAAGCACAGATCCCTTGATCCAAGCGAAGGGAAGCATGACACTGCTGCTACAGCTCGGGAGGAAATCGCACGTGCATGCCCCCACTCGAGACGAGGACTGACTCCCCTGGGGAGACTCCAGAAGTAACCCAAGATCCATGTCAGCACTGGAGAGGAATCCTCAGGTTCCAGCACCGACTCCGCACAAGGTCTTATGCCCCGGCATGGACGGGTGAGGAATCCCGAGAGGCCCCCGAGCAACTCGCATGGGAATGGCCTTTCCTGAGGCCACCAGAGCGGGTCCCTGAGGTCCCCTTCGTAAGACGAGAGCACCTGCCGCAACTCGAGAAAATCCAGGAGGTTCTCCCCTCCAGGCGAGATGAGGCCCATTTCCGCTGAGGCGTCTCGAGGCTAATCACATCTAACCTCTGGAACTTCCAAAGGGTCCTTCACACCCTTGCTGCAACTCAAGAAGTTCCCCGACATACCCGTCTCCACTCGATAGGAAGCCCGAGAGTCCTGCCCACATCCAGAGGAGCCCCGTTACCGCCTCCTAGCTCGAGAGGAGGGATCCCTTCCCTGTGTGTTCGGGAATGAATTCCCGGCATTCCCGTCGCATCGCAAAAGGAGGCGCTCTCCACAGGAAAAGCGAGAGGAACTCCAGGGTCATGCCACCATTCCCAGTGTCCCCCAGATGTCTCAGTCCATTCCAGGGAAAACTGTTTTCCCTGAACTGCCTCGACATTCAAGCCGAGGATCGACTCACACCACAGTGGCACGTCGCACAGCCCTGTGGGAAAGCCTCCTTGGAAAGCTTCGTGGGAAAGCCTCGAGGGAAAGCCACAGATCCCTTGATCCACTAGGAAGAGAAGCGCGAAACTGCTGGCTACAGCTCGGGAGGAAAGCGCACGTGCATGCCCCCACTCGACACGAGGACTGACTCCCCTGGGGAGACTCCAGAAGTATCCCAAGATCCATGTCAGCACTGGAGAGGAATCCTCAGGTTCCGGCACCGACTCCACACAAGATCTTAGGCCCCGGCATAGACGGGAGAGGAATCCCGAGAGGTCCCGAGAAACTCGCATGGGGACTGGCCTTTCCTGAGGCCACCAGAGCGGGTCCCTGAGGTCCCCGTCGTAAGTTGAGAGCACTTTCCGCAACTTGAGAAAATCCAGGAGGTTCCCTCCTCCAGGCAAGATGAGGCCCATTTCTGCTCAGGCGTCTCGAGGCTAATCACACCTAACCTCTGGAACTTCCAAAGGGTTCTTCACACCCTTGCTGCAACTGAAGAAGTTCCCCGACATACCCGTCTCCACCTGAGAGGAAGCACGAGAGTTCTGCACACATCCAGAGGAGCCCCGTTTCCGACTACTAGCTCGAGAGGAGGGATCCTTTCCCTGCGTGGTGGGGAAAGAATTCCCGGCGTTACCGTCGCAACTCAAGAGGAGGCGCTCTCCACAGGAAAGGCGAGAGGAATTCCAGGGTCGTGCCACCATTCCCAGAGTCCCCCAGATGTCTCAGTCCATTACAGGGAAACCTGTTTTTCCTGCACTTCCTCGACTTTCAAGCCGAGGATCGACTCACACCACGGTGGCACGTGGGACAGCCCTGTGGGAAAGCCTCGTGGGAAAGCCTCGAGGGAAAGCCCCTGATCCATTGATCCACGTGAAGGGAAGCGTGACACTGCTGCTAGAGCTCGGGAGGAGAGCACACGTGAATGCCCCCACTCGAGACGAGGACTGACTCCCCTGGGGAGACTCTAGACGTACCAAAAGATTCATGTCAGCACTGGAGAGGTATCCTCAGTTTCCGGTCACCAACTTCACACAAGATCTTAGGCCCCGGCCATCGACGGGAGCGGAATCCCGAGAGGCCCCCGAGCAACTCGCATGGGACTGGCCTTTACTGAGGCCACCACAGCGGGTCCCTGAGGTCCCCGTCGTAAGTCGAGAGCACTTGCTGCAACTCGAGAAAATCCAGGAGGTTCTCCCCTCCAGGCGAGATGAGGCCCATTTTTGCTGAGGCGTCTGTAGTCTAAACACATCTAACCTCTGCAACTTCCAAAGGGTCCTTCCTACCCTTGCTGCAACTCAAGAAGTTCCCCGACATACCCGTCTCCACTCGAGAGGAAGCACGAGAGTCCCGCCCAAATCCAGAGGAGCCCCGTTTCCGCCCCCTAGCTCGAGAGGAGGGATCGTTACCCTGCGTGGTCGCGAAAGAATTCGTGGAGTTCCCATCGCATCTCAAGGGAGGCGCTCTCCACAGGAAAGGCGAGAGGAACTCCAGGGTCATGCCACCATTCCCAGAGTCCCCCAGATGTCTCATTACATTCCAGGGAAACCTGTTTTCCCTGCACTGCCTCGACTTTCAAGCCGAGGATCGACTCACACCCCGGTGGCACGTGGGACAGCCCTGTGGGAAAGCCTCGTGGAAAGCCTCGTGTAAAGCCTCGAGGGATAGCCACAGATCCCTTGATCCACGCGAAGGGAAGCGCGACACTGCTGCTACAGCTCGGTAGGAAAGCGCACGTGCATGCCCCCCTCGAGACGAGGACTGACTCCCCTTGGTAGACTCCAGAAGTACCCCAAGATCCATGTCAGCACTGGAGAGGAATCCTCAGGTTCCGGCACCGACTCCACACAAGATCTTAGGCCCCGGCAACGACGGGAGAGGATTCCCGAGAGGCCCCCGAGCAAATCGCATGGGGACTGGCCTTTCCTGAGGCCACCAAAGCGGGTTCCTGATGTTCCCATCGTAGGTCGAAAGCACCTGCTGCAACTTGAGAAAATCCAGGAGGTTCTCCCCTCCAGGCGAGATGAGGCCCATTTCCGCTGAGGCGTTTCGAGGCTAATCACACCTAACCTCTGGAACTTCCAAAGGGTCCTTCACACCCTTGCTGCAACTCAAGAAGTTCCCCGACATACCCGTCTCCACTCGAGAGGAAGTACGAGAGTCCCGCCCACATCCAGAGGAGCCCCGTTTCCGCATCCTAGCTCGAGAGGAAGGGATCCTTTCCCTGCGTGGTCGGGATAGAATTCCCGTCGTTCCCGTCGCATCTCAAGAGGAGGAGCTCTCCACAGGAAAGGAGAGAGGAACTCCAGGGTCGTGCCACCATTCCCAGAGTCCCCCAGATGTCTCAGTCCATTCCAGGGAAACCTGTTTTCCCTGCACTGCCTCGACGTTCAAGCCGAGAATCGCCCCACACCACGGTGGCACTTGGGACAGCCCTGTGGGAAAGCCTCGTGGGAAAGCCTCGTGGGAAAGCCTCGAGGGAAAGCCGCAGATCCCTTGATCCACGCGAAGGGAAGCGTCACTCTGCTCCTACAGCTCGGAGGAAAGCGCACGTGCATTCCCCCACTCAAGACGAGGACTGAGTGCACTGGGGAGACTACAGAAGTACCCCAAGATCCATGTCAGCACTGGAGAGAAATCCTCAAGTTCCGGCACCCACTCCACACAAGATCTTAGGCCCCGGCAACGACGGGAGAGGAATCCCGAGAGGCCCCCGAGCAACTCGAATGGTGACTGGCCTTTCCTGAGTCCACCAGAGCGGGTCCCTGAGGTCCCCGTCGTAAGTCGAGAGCACCTGCCGCAACTCGAGAAAATCCAGGAGGTTCTCCCGTCCAGGGTGAGATGAGGCCCATTTCCGCTGAGGCGACTCCGAGGCACATCACACCTAAACTCTGGAACTTCCAAAGGTCCTTCACACCCTTGCTGCAACTCAAGAAGTTCCCGACTACTCGTCTCCACTTAAGAGAAAGCAGGAGAGTCCCGCCCACATCCAGAAGAACCCCGTGTCCGCCTTCTACCTCGAGAGGATGGATCCTTTACCTGCGTGTTCGGTCAAGTATTCCCGGCATTCCGTCACATCTCAAGAGGAGGTGCTCTCCACAGGAAAGGCGAGAGGAACTCCAGGGTCGTGCCACCATTCCCAGAGTCCCCCAGATATCTCAGTCCATTCCGGGGCAAACTGTTTTCCCTGCACTGCCTCGACCTTCAAGCCGAGGATCAACTCACACTACGGTGTGGCACGTGGGACAGACCAGTGGGAAAGCCTCGAGGGAAAGCCACAGATGCCTTGATCCACGCGAAGGGAAGCGAAGAGAGAGAGAGCTGTAGCAGAGCAGAGGGTGCGACCTG
>NW_017216043.1:0-13477 GCF_001704415.2 Capra hircus
TTGGAAAATCAGAGTGGCTACAGGACTGGAAAAGGTCAGTTTTCATTCCAATTCCAAAGAAAGGCAATGCCAAAGAATCCTCAAACTACCGCCACAACTGCACTCATCTCACACGCTAGTAAAAGTAATGCTCAAAATTCTCCAAGCCAGGCTTCAGCAATATGTAAACCGTGAACTTCTTGATGTTCAAGCTGGTTTTAGAAAAGGGAAAAGGAACAGAGATCAAATTGCTGCTGATATGCATTGGATCATGGAAAAAGCAAGAGAGTTCCAGGAAAAAACATCTATCCCACAGACGGAGGAGCCTGGTAGGCCGCAGTCCATGCGGATTCGAAGAGTAGGACACAACTGAATGACTTCACTTTCACTTTTCACTCTCATGCATTGGTAAAGGAAATGGCAACCCACTCCAGTGTTCTGGCCTGGGAATCCAGAAACGAGGGAGCTGGTGGCTGCTGTCCATGAGACTGCAGACTCGGACACGAATGAAGCGGCTTAGCAGCAGTAGCAGCACACAAGAAGAGTACACAAGCGAAATAATTTGCTCACAAATAACAGAACTGAGATCATTTTAAAAAAACGCTGGCATGGTGGATTAATGGGTATGGTAACCAGCCTTCAAGTGAACCGAATCTCCTGATATTCCCACCCCTATGTAGTTCTCTCTCAATCTATCACAGGGTTGATCTGGGAGACTAAGCAAATACAAAAGTGAAGTGTGTAACATCTGAAAAAAGACTCTTCACTTTATCATGGGTGCCAAGTGCTTTCCTGAATCGCTCATTCTGAGAAAAGACAGCAGCCTCCACAAGAGAAGCCCCTTGCAGAGGCCCACAGAAGGAGGAACTGAGGCTTCATGAGTTCAGCCAAGTTAGAGAGCTTAGATTCAACAAAGCTAAGTCTTCAGAGGTTGCCAAGCCAGACAAAAGCTTGACTGCTACCTCAGGAGAGATCCTGGGCCAAGAGATAACAAGTGTTAAGTTGTTTCAAATTATTCACTTTTGAGATCATATGTACAACACAAACATTTCAAGTTATAATACCATTTACATCATACTTACACATGGAATTCTCCTATAAATAGAGCAAAAATTACACACACACACACACACACACACCACACACACACACGCAAAACAAACCAAAGCACCGAAAAACAGGAGTTGCCTGGCAGTCCAGTGGTTTGCTTAGGACTCAGCCCTCTCACTGCCAGGATCCTCTGTTCAATCCTTGGTTGGGTAACTAATAGCCTATGAAGCCACATGTTGTGACCAAAACAAAACAAGCTGCAAAGTTCAAAGCTGTACCAGCAAGATAAGTATACAAAACAGCTGTAGGCACAAGTTGCTGGGCATAGAGCTACCTATGATCTTGTTTACTCGCATGAAATCAACTCAGATGGTGCCTCGCCCCCATCCAGTGGAGTTCACTTACTTAATGAAATAAAGCCCTTGGGTACAGAAATGAGCAAGTAATCCCACGTGAACATGTTAAATCACAACACATTTTCTCTGAATGAACCACTTGATTCATTTATTCATTTGGCCATGATGCTTGGCTTGTGGGTCCCAGTTCCCTGACCAGAGATTGAATCCAGACCACTGCAGTGAAAGCCCAGAATACTAATCACCAGGCCCCCAGGGAACCCCTACACCTGCATTGCTTTCTTTTCGTAGCTAAAACCTTAGGATATGTGCATTGCCCCATTTTAGCCTCACCAAGTGGTAGGAGTCAGCTCTACACAGCTTAAGACCCATGGTGCTCTTACTTTTTTTTCTTTCAAGAAGGCAGGAGAAAGCAAGTCACCCTGCCTGTTTTTAAGGTTGCCACTCAGAAAGTTGCAAACCTGAAACCATGATTGCCCTGAAGTCAGCACCAGCAATCAGGGTCAGGTAATCCCCTATCAGGAATACTCTCTCTCAACAGCAACGTGTCAGCCCACGAATGAACAGAGAAAAACGGAAAGTAAGAAAGCCACACTTTGTCCCTTATTGTAAAGATGTCTTTCACATTACCTCAGGGGCCCACTGAAAACCTGAGCGCTTGAGACCTCCAGGTAGCAAACGGTCACACCCTGGGGGATGAGCAGAGGGAAAGGTCAGGGTGAGTCACCTGTTCCGGAACATTCTATCCCCCCAGGCCCTACCTGGTCCTACCCTATGGATGCTCACCAGGCATCTCACACTCAACCAGAGCAAGTGATTGAACTCCTTTTTCCCTGAGCTTCTTCCTCCCCCCTCCCTTCTCTCAGTAACAAAAAAACAAATACCTCATCTGCCAATTTCCCGAACCAAAGGCTTGAATCTCTGGGACCCCAGGGACGGGGCAGCCCTGGAGTCCGAGGAGAGGCAGAGGAAACAGGAAAACGACCAAAACAACAGGGCAGTGAAGAATCCACTAGATGGATTTTTTTTTTTTTCCCAGCGCCCGCCTGACTGTGCCTAGGTGCAGAACCGGTTTGGGCCGTGAAGATTTGTGTATGTGTGTTTAAATACATTAGGTTCCACAAGAAGGCTGAGGGTGGTCCCGGGGCCAGGGGCCTAAGACGCCCTTTCCAGGAGCTGGCTTGTCCCACCCCAGGGGCAGGAAAGCTGCTGGAGGGCAGAGCCGCCCAGACTAGAGAGGGAGAGGGCGAAAGGAGCCTGAGGCCTGTGGGTCCTGCCACACACGCTCCCTCCTGAGGGCCGCGGCCCTCACAGCCGCCCCGCCGAGCAATTCTTGATGCGAGTGGGCCCGAGAAACCCTCCCTTTAGCCTCCCTCAGGCACCGCTTTGGCTGAACCACTCTCCAGTCCTTACCTGTCCCAGTTGGCGGAGGAGTCAGAACTGCCTGCGGCTCACCTGCCCTAAACAGTTCCGGATTAAGTGTGAGGAGGCGAGCCTGAGCGGACGAGGTCTCCTCAGGTCTGGGCGTCTCCTCAGGTCTGGGGCGCCGCCTCAGCTCCCCCTACCGGCGTATGGGCTGCCTCCGATGGCTGGCTACCAGGTGTCGGCGCCTGCAATCTGATTGGCCGCGAGGCCGAGATGGGTGCATGTGCGGGCGTTGAACCCTCCCCCACCCACCACCCTGTAAAGGCACCTGCTGTGGGCGTGGTCAGGCTAAATCTGAATCTGAAGAGTCTTGGGTCAAGATTGCTCAGCTCACCAAAGGCGAAGAAAAAACCAGATAGTACAGTCCTCAGGGCACAGGGCTGAGAACGGCCTCCGAGTCTACCAGGGGAGTCCAGTGATGGTGTCCAGCACTCACAGCCCTCAGGGGTGACCTCCCTTAAGCAAGTTCTTTGCTTAAGGAACTTGACCATACAGTGGATCTTGAAGCCCCTTCTCTTGGAATTACATTTCAATCAAGGCAGGGAAGCCTGCCCCTGTTTTTTCACTGTCTATTGTGAGCTGAGAATGAGCTTTACTTTTTCTTCTTTTTCTTTTCTTTTTTTTTAAATTTTAGAGCTTTAGACTTTCAATGGCTGAGGAAAACCGAAAAGAATTTTATTTTCTGACATGAAAATTGTGTGAAATTCAGTTTTCGGAGTCCTTAAAGTTGGGAACACGGACTTGCCAGTTTCTTTGGTTATTATCTATGGCTGAAAACTTAATTAATCACCAATGATCATATTCACAAAGCCTAAAATATTTCTTTTTTGGCCCTTCACAGAGTCTTTTTTAAAGGCCCTGTTCTGCTGGAGTCTCCTAGTAGTCATATGGGAGAATAAAGTTTTGGTTTTGTTACAATATTTTCTTCTCTATTATATTCATTTTTCATTCTTTACTAATTTCATTCCTTCACATCGCTATAAGTTTGTTCTGTTGCTCATCATTACGACTTTTTGAGATAACTATTTGTAGCTCTCATTTCTCTTATATCTAATGCTATACATTTACCTTAATTTGCTGTTGTTGTTCAGCCCCTCAGTCACGTTGGACTCTTTGCAACACCATGGACTGCATGCAGCACACCAGGCTTCCCTGTCCTTCAGTGGCTCCTCGAGTTTGCTCAAACTCATGCCATTGAGTTGGTGATACAATCCATACATCTCATTCTTCGCTGCCCACTTCTTCTCCTGCCCTCAGTCTTTCCCAGCATCAAGGTCTTTTCCAATTACTTGGCTTTTCACATCAGGTGGCCAAACTATTGGATTGTCAGATTCAGCATCATTCCTTCCGGTGAATATTCAGAGTTGATTTCCCTTAGGATTGACTGGTTGGATCTTGCTGTCCAAGGGACTCTCAAGAGTCTTCTCCAACACCACAGTTCAAAAGCATCAATTCTTCAGCACTCCACCTTCTTTATAGTCCAGCTGTCACATCCATACATGACTGCCGGAAAAACCATAGCTGTGACTAGATGGACTTTGTCAGCAAAGAAATGTCTCTGCTTTTTAATATGCTGTCTAGGTTTGTCATAGCTTTTCTTCCAAGGGCCACATAGCTTTTAAGCTCATGGCTGCATTCACCATCCACAATCCTTTTGGACCCAAGAAAATAAAGTCTGTTCCTGTTTCCATTGTTTCTCCGTACAAATTTAACTGTGTCCCACAATTTTTGCGAATAGACTGTTCATTATCATTCACTTCCAAGTATATCCTAATATTCTCTTCTAAAGACAAGACTATATATTGCATGGGCTTCCCTGGTCACTCAACTGGTAAATCATTTTCCAGCCAATGCAGGAGACACAAGAGGCCTGGGTTCGAACCTGGGTCAGGAGGATCCCCTGGAGAAAATAATGGCAATCTGCTCCAGGATTCTTGCATGAAAATTCCATAGAGACATATGTTATGTGTTAATATAGATATTTCTATTTTCCAAGTGAATGGCATTTTAAAAGATGCTTCTTGGTCAATTTCTCATTATTGCATTATAGTCAGATGACACAGTCTAAATAGTATTGATCCTTTGTATTTGAAGATTTCCATTCACTTAAGCATACACCGTACTTCAGATTTCCATCTCAGTGAAGTCAAAATGAAGTGGGTGTTATGTAGAGAAAACACATGCAATGTCTGAAATGTATATATGTGAAATGACTTCCTTTATGCTTCACAATTATTCCAGCATCTTTCAGTAGGGTACCTTTAACTAAACTTCCAGGGTTTTCTCAGATTTTACCAGTTTTTCCACAAATGTTCTTTCCTAGTTCATATTCTCATATAGGATACTGAACTGCATGAGAATATATAGCAAAAAGCTACAGATACCTCCCTTAGCTTACTCTGGTCTATAGCAGTTTCTTAAACTTTCCTTGTTTTTCATGACTTTTGACAGTTTTCAGGAGTCCTTCAGGGACAGGTATTTTGCAGAATGACTCTCTATATGGGTTTGGTATGTTTCTCCTGATTGCCCTGGGTTTATATAATTTTAGAACTATACTTCCAAGGCAAAATATCTTTCTCATCACTTCCCATCAAGGATTCATACTATCAATATGACTTACCACTAGTTCCTCTGCTATAGAGTTGTCTCCTTCCTACTGACATATTCTGTTCTTGGAAACAAGCCACTAAAAGCAGCTACATTTAGGGAGGGGCATGGAATCTCATCTTGAGGAAAATATCTAAGAGATATACACAAATTACTGAGTATACAAGTTAATTGAAACTCCTTTGTAAGGAAGATCTGGTTCTAGCTTCTAGCCATATCTTTTAATTTTAAATTAATTAAAGTAAAGATTTAATAGGTTTCCCAGTTGGTGCTAGTGGTAAAGTACCTGCCTGCCAATACATTAGATGTAAAAGATGTGGGTTCAGAGGAGCCTGGTGCGCTACACTGAGGGTCACAAAGAGTTGGACAGACTGAAGCCCCTGAGCACACACAAAGATTTAATAACTCAGTCACACTGCTACATTTTAACATTTGCAAAGTGGCGTATTAGACAAGGACATAGAAAATATTTTTTATGGAGAATTCCTTAGTGAACGGGTTGTTAGAGATTTGTGTTTCTACTCCAGGGGCAGAGAGACAATCCCTGGTTGAAAAATCTAAGATCCCTTAATCCTCACAGCAAGGCAAAAAAAAAAAAAAAGGAGAGAAAACCTCCTAGATGAACACTCCATCTGAATATTCAGATAAAGGATATAAACAGAACACCTCACGAAAAGAAACATAAGCATTTATACATGTGAAAAGCTGATCATCCTTATCAGGGAATACATGTAACAATTATTAAAAAAAAAATTTCTATTGCTGCAGAAATGTCTGTGAATAGCACTGACTTAGGTCATTGTTTTGCCGAGCTTTCTTCTTCTCAAATGTAATGCATATTAACACATGAAATTGATTTAACTCTGTCTCAAAAATTGCTGTTTTTGATATTCAGTTCAAATAATGTTTTTCCCATAACAATTTCTCTTAGGAGAAATAAATTATTTAGGTTTAGAAGCAGGAGTAGGAGGAGCTAAACCACACATTAAAGATGCTTGTGAATTATAGAGGTGCCACGTTTGCACTTTGGGTTCCTGGCAATCTTTACTCTACCCTCAGCCTGTTTGCAGTTATATTGCTTCATTTTCAAACTTTGGGAGTTCTGTCGTCGTCAATTATTTTGGGTGGTTTGTTTGGTCATGCCATAGAACATGTGGGATCTTAGTTCCACAACCCGGTGTTGAACCGTGGCCATTGGCAGTGAAAGCGTAAAGTCCTAACTGCTGAACTAACAGGGATTCTCATATATTTTTCTTTGTTTCTTTCAAATATTTATTCATTTACTTGGCTGTGCTTGGTCTTAGTTCCAGCACAAGGGCTCTTCAATCTTCATTGTAGTATGTGGGAGCAGGAATTTTAATTGTCACATGTGGCATTTTTAGTTGCAGTATGTGGGATTTAATACCCGACCAGGGGATGAACTTGGACGCCCTAATTTGGGAGCACTGAGTATTTCCACTGGACTACAGGGATCTCCTTCCCATGATCAAACCCAGGTCTCACATATTGCAAGTGTATTCCTTACTGTTTGAGCACCATGGCTTTGATTATAAGAACTTTGGTCAGCAGAGTGATGCCTTAGTTGTTGTTTTTGTTTTGTTTTTTTTAATACTGTCTATGTTTGTCATAGCTTTTCTTCCAAGGAGCTAGCTGCCTTTAATTTTGTGGCTACATTCACCATCCACAGTGATTTTGGAGTCCAAGAAAATAAAACCTGCTGTTATTTTCACGTTTTCACCTTAGTTTGCCATAAAGTGATGGGACCAGATGTCACAATCTTCAATTTTTGAATTGAGTTTTAAGCCAGCCTTTTCACTCTCCTTTTTCCATCGTCAAGAGCTCTTCATTTTCTGCCATTAGGGTGGCATCATCTGCATATCTGACGCTATTTCTCCCAGCAATCTTGATTCCAGATTGTGCTTCATCCAGCCAGTGTTTTTCATGATGTACTCTGCATTTAAGTTAAATAAGCAGGGCAACAGTATATAAGCCTGTTGCACTTCTTTCCGGATTTGGAACCAGTCACTTGTTCCATGTCCAGTTCTAACTGTTGCTTCTTGACCTGCATACAGATTTCTCAGGAGGTAGGCCAGATGGTCTGGCATCCCATCTCTTTAAGAATTTTCCACACAGTGCTGTGGTCCATACAGTTAAAGGTCTCATCACTTCATGGCAAATAGATGAAGAAACCATGGAAACAGTGACAGACTTTATTTTCTTGAGCTCCAAAATCACTGCAGATGGTGACTTCAGCCATGAAATTAAAAGATGCTAGCTGTACAAACCTAGAAAGCACATGAAAAAGCAGAGACATTACTTGGCCAACAAAGGTCCAGGTAGTCAAGGCTATGGTTCTCCCACTAGTCATGTATGGTGTAAGATTTGGAGTATAAAGGCGGTGTAGCATGAAAGAGCCAATGCTTTTGAACTGTGGTGTTGGTGAAGACTCTTGAGAGTCACTTTGACTGGCAGTGAGATCAAGCCAGTCAGTCCTACAGGAAATCACCACTGAATATGCACTGTAAGGAATGATACTGAAAGTGAATCTCCAATACTTTGACCACCTTATGGGAAGAGCTGACTCATTGGAATACACCCTAATACTGGAAAAGATTGACGGCAGGAGGAGAAGGGGATGACAGAGAATGAGATGGTTGGATGGCATCAGGACTCAATGGAGTTGAGCTTGAGCAAGTCCAGGAGATGGTGAAGGACAGAGAAGCCTGGTGTTCCACAGTCCATGGGATCGCAAAAAGTGAACATGACTACCCAACAATAAATTATTGTTTGTCTTACTTGATGTTTTTCTTGATTCTGCAGTTTTTCACTGCTAATTAAATTTGTTTTTGAAACTCATGGAAGGTCTGGGACCTACAGATTTTCTACAAATAAGAGACAGGGTACATTGGTGGGGGGTGAGCGGGGAGTGGTCTGTCACTGGAAAACCCTGAAGGGTCCTGCTCAGTTATATGCTGAAACAGACTGACAGTGCCAAGTGTTTGGTTGGAATGGAAATCCATACCGTTAGTGGAAATACACATTGCTTCAATCAGTTTGGAAAAAGCATTTGACTGTACCTGCATATTAGAATGTCTCAGTCAGTAACATCTGCCTACAATGGAGGAGATCCAGGTTTGAATCCTGGGTCAAGAAAATCCTCTGGAGAAGGAAATGCTAAATAAGGAAATGCTAACCCATATCGTATTCTTGCCTGGGAAATGCTATGGACAGTGGAACCTGGTGGGCTAGAGTCTATGGGTTTGTAAGAGTTAAATACCACCTAGCAACTAAAACACTACCACATGCGTTATCAGAAAATCTCAATCTGGACATACAGATATAGCTATCCTAGAGAAATTACTGTGAAAGAAGCACACAGGTTCATAGGCAGCTTATTCAAAAAGCCAAAATAAGAGCCTCAAATTTCAGGCACAGTAAAATCGACATAGAAGTCTATGCCCATTCATCCAAGGGAATTCTACCCAGCAAGGAAAACGAATGTTCCACAGCTACATAAAATAAGGATACAAAGGCATCTCACTTATTTTAAACGAATACCAAGACCAGGGGAACAGAAAGTCTAATGTGTGATTCTATTTATTTAAAATTTGAAACCAAGAAAATGAATCCCTGGTGCTAGAGTCAGAGAAGTGGTTCCTTGAGGAGCAGAGTGGCCAGGAAGGAACATGGAGATTTCAAAGCTACTTGATAGTAGAGAGATGAAACAAGTGCAATCTCATTTACAGTAAAACTAGACTTTATTTTCTTGGGCTCCAAAATAACTGTGGATGGTTACTGATGCCATGAAATTAAAAGATGCTCACTCTTGGAAGAAAAGCTATGACAAACCTAGACAATGTTTTAAAAGACAGACACATTACTTTGCCAACAAATGCCCATAAAGTCAAAGCTATGTTTTTCCCAGTATTAGACGCAGATGGAAGAGCTCCATCATAAAGAAGGCTGAGTGCTGAAGAACTGATCTTTTCAAACTGTGGTACTGGAGAATGGAGAAGACTCTTGAGAGTCCCTTGGGCTGCAAGGAGATCCAACCAGTCAATCCTAAGGAAAATCAACCCTGAATATTCAGTGGAAGAACTGACGCTGAAGCTCCAATACTTTGGCCTACTGATGGAAGAGTCAACTCATTGGGAAACAAACAAAAACAACAACAAAACAAAAAACCTGATCCTGGGAAATATTGAAGGCAGGAGCAGAAGGCATGACAGAGGATGGGATGGTTGGATGGTATCAGCAACTCAATGGAATGAGTTTGAGCAAGCTTCAGGAGATGGTGATGGACAGGGAAGCCTGGCATACTGAAGTTCATAGGGTCACAGGAAGTCAGACACGACTGAGCAACTGAACAACAAAAGCCAGGCAGGGTCTTTATGTACAGCTGGCTGAACCTCAATAGGGCTTTTTTGAATTTCTGGAGGAGGGTAGAACATAATTTTTTAGCCAGATCCCTTGCTGCAACACGTCTGGAATATTTTGTGTTCACAGACAATTTTCTTTGCAATTTTTCTGGGTGGTGCTTGGGAGTCAGTGTTCCTCACAATGATGGATGCTGTCTCTCTCAGTCCCAGCTGAACTGAACTTTGGATCATGACCTCTGTTTCAGGAGCAACCCTTGCAATTGCTCTGGCCTTTTGAATGATTGATGATTCTTGGTTTGGTTCTCTGTCTTTTCCTTCAGGTTCAAATACTGTAGCCAGCACTTGGAACATGGAAAGACCCTCCTGTTCCAGTGCCTCCAAGCGTGATTTACAAAGGATGTCACCAGTTAGAAAATTTCGAGGCAAAACAGACAAAGCAAATTGTTCATGTTTCCATGCCATGTTCTAAAATACGCCTCTGCATTGCAAAGGTTGGCAATCTGTCATTGCAAACACGGCACACATAGGGCATTTTGCCAGGTGTGTGACTGTTCTTCATGTGCTGTAAGAGAACCTGATCTGTTTTGAAGGACAATTCACAGATATTACAGACCGTGGAGGGCTCCCAGGAAGCGTGGACACTTTCAATGTGACACTGCAGCTGGAACGAGGTGGGAAACTGGCGGTGGCAGTGCTGGCAGGTAGTGTGGTTTCCCAGCTGTCACCCTTCTGCCTCTCAAGCTCCAGATGGTTCCTCAAGTGGTGCTGGGAGCCAGCCCGGGAGATCCCAGCCATGACAAGATCATGCAAAACTCGAGGACTCCCTGGGCCATCCCATCCATGACAAGGTCATGCGGAAGAGTCCTGATAAGCAAGGCCTCAGGACTCGACGGACCCCCTGGACCTGCTGGAGCATCTACCCCAAAACCAGAATCTGTCTGTCTTACTATTTTATGCCTTTCACCAACTCTTAGCATTAACAGGGGCTGTCCCGACCACCTTTCTCTGGAAAGAGTTAACTTAGGCTCTAGTTGATAAATCTCCTGGGCAGGAAAAGAGTGTTTCAACCCCCCTGTTTGCATTCTAGCTTACTTGGCAGTTTATCCAGACTCTGCAACATTGTTGAGCCAATGCTTGCTGCCAAGTTCTCACATCCCTTATCATTGTGTTCCTGGGAGTGCATATAGTTAAGATATAGAAATACCAAGCAGTAGCTTTAGCATTAGCAACATTAGACTTTGAGTTAATAAGTTCTTTCTTTGTTGTAACCCACTGACTCTTTGCCCATAAAAATGTAACTCTGTACTTTAAGGGTAACACAGACTAGGAATTTACAAAGAAACACTTTAAGGAACAATTATTGTTCTGGCTGACCAATCTTTATCAAAAAGAGGTCATAAAATATCAACAGGCCTCCAGGCCAGAAGATAATGTACAAAAAGTAAGACTCTTGCAGGAAGGAACCTGATATCCTAAAAGTTATTACTGATGGAATGTTGAGTTGACTCTGCATTTTCCACCTTGCTGTATGTATAACTCAAGGTATAAAAGCCCGAGGAAAACGAAGTAAACAGGCCTCGCCCACTGAAGCTTGGTCACCACATGTAATTCTTTCCTTATTTCTTTCTTTATCTTTGTCCATTTGCTGACGTCGTCCATCCTGAGGATATCCCTGATTCTGCTGAGGCTTGACCTTGTCAACGTTGGTCATAAACGACATGTTTTAGAACTCTCAAGCAGCTGAGGCATTTAAAGGCTGTGTGAGTCTTCTGTTCTGGCTGCCATCTCTTGTATGCTGCCATAGTAAAAGTCATAGTAACATGATCAGATTTCCTATCATGGGGTCAACAGTCTTGCTCTGACTTGCAAGAGTCAAAAAGTCCATTTTCTCCAGCCCTTACAAATTACATGTTCTTTCTGGATCCATAAGATGGAAGCATGCCTGGTCATTGGCATGAGTCTGTGAAAATGATGCCCCCCATGAACATGGCTCGGTGAGGTCAGGAATCTTCCAAGGTCATTATCGTGTTTTTTGTAGGAGAGATACCTAGAGGGGCCATGATGGAGGGATGTCTGCCTGGGATTCCATCACCGAGTCTGGGTCTTTTGGAATTCCCCCTGTTAAATTTCACACCTGAAGTGGGACATCGCTTTGAATTAAGAGGGCTTTCATCCTTGCCTCCTAATGAGAGAACAGCTCCAGAGAGACAGTGAAGCCTCGGAGAGAGCAATCCTGTATTGTGAAGGACAGTTTCCGGAGAGCTCATTTTATAATCAGGTTTAGGCGAAGGCCAGAAATAATAGAACTGCCTTTTCCTCCCCATACAGACTCAGAAGCTGGTGAAATGGCAGCTGGATCTGTTGCTGAGGTCCTGAGATTTGCAGGTTGCAACGTGCAGGAGGGATCTGGACTCACATGGCCCTTCTTTCTTCTTGAAGATGAGTCCCTGGTCACTCTGTTCAAAACGTTAGAAAATGACTGGCTTTGAAGTTGAAATCACTCCAACATAGAGGGTTTCAGCATCCTCACTGACATGCTCCACTCCAACAAAGATGACCTCAGCATCATCATTCCTCATCTCTGGATTTGGACATGGTCGTCTTTTTCTCGGGTTGTGGTGGTGCTTGTGCTTCCTCACATGGGAAGAGATGGGCCATTTGCAATCACTTTTGGCTTCAAGTGGCGCCTTCTAGTGTTTTTTTCCACCTAAAAGCAATCATCAGACAAGGTCATCCCCTCTGATCTCAGGTGTCACCTCTGTGGTTTTCAGTTAACCCTCAGTTGTTCACCAAGAATATTAAATGGAAAACTCCAGAAATATGTAACTCGTACATTTTTAAACTGCAGGTAATTCTGAGGAGTGTAATTGGAATCTCACACCACCATGCTTCCTCCTGCCCAGAATGTGAATCATTCCTTACTCCTGCACATCCCACCAGTTTGTCACTCAGTTACCACAATGACTGTTGAGATGTCACAGGGCTTGAGACCAAGTCACTCTTATTTACTCAATAATGTCCCCAAACCATAAGTGGAGTGATGCTGTCCATTAGATATGCCAGAGAAAATCCATTAAGTGCTACCTTTAAGTGAAAGATTGAAGTTCTCAATTTGATATAAAAAGAGAAAAAAAAATTGTATGCTGAGGTTGCTAATATCTGTGGTGAATGTGAAGAAGAGAAAGTAAATCTGGGTTAGTATTGCTGTCAAATCTCAAACTGCAAAAGTTATGGCCACAGAGCGTAATAAGTGCTTAGTTAGGGAGAAAAAAAAATCACTCAATTAGTACAGTAATATATTTTTACATAGCGACTACATTCACAAAACTTTTATAAAAGTATATTGTTATAACACCTTCCCTGGTGGCTCAGATGGTAAAGTGTCTGCCTACAATTTGGGAGACCCGGTTTCATCCCTGAGTCAGGAAGATCCGCTGAAGAAGGAAATGGCCACCTACTCCAGAATTCTTGCCTGGGAAACCCCATGGACAGAGGAGCATAGTAAGCTGCAGCCCATGACGCCGTAAAGAGTTGGACACGACTGAGCAACTTCACTTTCACTTTCCTGTTATTACTAGGCAGTTGCCAATCTCTTACTGTGCTTTTATAAAATAAACTGCATTCATGTTTGTATACCATTATTATGTATATAGGGTTTGATACTATGTGAGGTTACAGATG
>NW_017216044.1:0-13477 GCF_001704415.2 Capra hircus
CTTCTGGAAGCAGAACGGGATTCCCCCTCGCCGTAGTTCTCCTCGCCGCTGTCGCTCATGACTTTCACTGCTGTCGCCGCTCGATGTGCTTCAATCGAAGCTGCCAACCTCTCGCACCTTCAGTGTAGAGGCTCCGCCGCAGCCTCACACCACACACCGGTGCCCCAGGCACTGAGAACCGAAACGCTCCGCGTCGCCTCCGCTCGGGCTCTCCACACAAGGTCTTAGGCCCCCGGCATCGACGTGAGAGGAATCCTGAGAGGCCCCCTAGCAACTCCCATGGGCACTGGCCTTTTCTGAGGCCACAGGAGCGGGTCCCTGAGGTCCCCATCCTAAGACGAGAGCACCTGCTCCAACTCAAGATAATCCAGGAGGTTCTCCCCTCCAGGCGAGATGAGGCCCATTTCCCCTGAGGCATCTCGAGGCTAATCACACCTAACCTCTGGAACTTCCAAAGGGTCTTTGACACCCCTGCTGCAAGTCAAGAAGATCACCGACATACCCGTCTCCACTCGAGATGAAGCACGAGGGTCCCGCCCACATCCAGAGGAGCCCCGTTTCCGCCTCGTATCTAGAGAGGAGGGATCCTTTCCCTGCGTGGTCGGGAAAGAATTCCTGGCGTTCCCGTCGCATCTCAAGAGGAAGTGCTCTCCACAGGAAAGGCCAGAGGAACTCCAGGGTCGTGCCACCATTCCAAGAGTTCCCCAGATGTCTCAGTCCATTCCAGAGGAACCTGTTTTCCCTGCACTGCCACGACTTTCACGCCGAGGATCGTCTCACACCAAGGTGGCATGTGGGACAGCCCTGTGGGAAAGCCTCATGGGAAAGCCTAGAGGGAAAGCCACAGATCCCTTGATCCACGCGACGGGAAGCGTGACACTGCTGCTACCGCTCGGAGGAAAGCGCACGTGCATGCCCCCACTCGAGACGAGGACTGACTCCCCTGGGGAGACTCCAGAAGTACCACAAGATCCATGTCAGCACTGGAGAGGAATCTTCAGGTTCCAGCCCCGACTTCACACAAGGTCTTAGGCCCCGGCATCGACAGGAGAGGAATCCTGAGAGGCCCCCTAGAAACTTGAATGGGGACTGGCCTTTCCTGAGGCCACCAGAGCTGGCCCCTGAGGTCCCCGTCGTAAGTCGAGAGCACCTGCCGCAACTCGAGAAAATCCAGGAGGTTCTCCCCTCCAGGCGAGATGAGGCCCATTTCCACTGAGGTGTCTCGAGGCTAATCACACCTAACCTCTGGAACTTCCAAAAGGTACTTTACACCCTTGCTGCAACTCAATAGTTCCCCGACATACCCGTCTCCACTCGAGAATAAGCAAGATGGTCCCCCCCACATCCACAGGAGGCGCGTTTCCGCCTCGTCGCTCGAGATGAGGGATCCTTTCCTTCCGGGGGCCAGCGTGAGGAATTCCGCCTATGGCAAAGGTCATGAGGAAGGAGGCTTGGCATGCCAAAGGCGTGATCAAGCCTCAGGTAACCCCCTGTTCCCGAGCATCGAACCCCAAAACCAGAGTCTGTTTTATGCTCTCACCTACACTTCTGACTTTACGGGGGCTCTCCCCCATAACTGTTTCTCTCGGAGAAGAAGTAAACGTGCAGCTTCAAGGCAATAAATATTCTTGGGCATGACAAGAGTGTTTCAGCTTGCCGACTCCTCTGAAGGTTATCTAGCCCACCTTTATAGGTTTGTCCGGCCACATGTGATTGTTTACAGCCTCCCAACCTGAGAGGCATGAGATGTTTTAGACTTACTAAAGGCAAATTATTTTGGGGAGTTAGAAATTATTAGTATAGTTGGTTAGGAATTATATTGGTGAAGGGTTCTTCATTTGTTGTGTCAAAAATTGCTGCTAATTCCCTGCTCTGGGTGGGACAAGGATATTTTAGGTCAAACCTCTCTGCTGACAGACCAGCTTGTGTGACAGGATTATCCATACTGCTGCCACTAGGCACAAGATTGTTTACTACCTCTCAACTGTAAACAGCACAGAGAGTTTTGGAGTATTTTGAGAGTCTTAATTAGCATAGGACTTTTTCTTCTTGTTGAGTCAATGATTGCCACCAGGCCTCCATATCCTTAGGCACTTGGGAATATATTAATCAATGTATTTGGAATATAGCAAAGGAAATATAGCAGTTTTTGATGTTAGCAATACTAGACTTTTTGAGTTAATGGATTTTCACTTTTGTAATAGATCACTGTACTTTGTTATATATCACTGTGTCCTTTCTATGTAAGAATGTAACTTTATCATATCTTAAGACTAAATAGATCTTAAGGGGAGAATTGATGAAAGGATTTTCATTTGTTAGGCTGATGTTTGCTGATAAATCTCCATGTTCCCTACCCTTATAATGAATATAACTAGTATATAGGAGAAATAAGTATTAACCTTTAAGCATATAGGAGAAATAAGAATTCACCTTTAAGACTAATCATGTTAACCTTGGGTTAAATAAATTCCTTTCTTGATTGTAACTCACTACACCCTCACCCTATAGGAATGTAACTTTATTTGGAGGGTGGTGCCTGGTTTAAGAAAAAACACCCTTGGAAGAAATAAGTTTATTTGGTTATCAGAAAGAAAGGATCATAAAATGTCAGCAGGTCTCATTCATGGCCAGAAGATGATGTAAGATCCCTAAGACCTTTTTTTTTATACATTTATGTGAAGCACCTGATTTTGATAAAGGTCAGGATGCCGACTCCTGCGTGACTCTGTATTCATCCCTATGTGTAACAAGAGGTATACAAGCAAAACCAAAAATAAAGAAATCAGATCAGTTTCCGGAAAGACTGATTCCCCCATGTCGCTTCTTTTTTGCTCCCGTTTTTCTGGCTGAATTCTCTACTGGAGGATGGATGTTATTCCACGTAATCCAAGTTATTCAGCCTCTTTTTCTCCAATAATCTTCCTACTACACTATCCATTTCTAATCTCTTTATATCTGGGATTAAATATGTATATTTCCAAAGACGACGACTACGTCCCCACCTTCGAATCACCCTGGATCCACCGGGGCTGGACCACGGCACTTTCCCTGCTTGGTCGGGAAAGAATTCCCGGCGTTCCCACCGAATCTCAAGAAGAGGCGCTCTCCACAGGAAAGGCGAGAGGAATTCCAGGGTCGTGCCACAATTCCAAGAGTCCCCCAGATGTCTCAGTCCATTCCAGAGGAACCTGTTTTCCCTGCACTGCCTTGATTTTCACGCCGAGGATCGACTGGCACCACGGTGGCACGTGGGACAGCGATGTGGAAAGCCTCGTGGGAAAGCCTCGAGGGAAAGCCCCGTGGGAAATACCTCGAGGGAAAGACACAGATCTCTTGATCCACGCGACGGGCAGAGTGACACTGCTACTGCAGCTCGGGAGGTAAGCGTTCTTGCATGATCCCGCTGAGAAGAGGACTGACACCCCTGGGGAGACTCAAGAAGTACCCCAAGAACCATGTCAGCACGGGAGAGGAATCCTCAGGTACCGGCCTCGACTTCACACAAGGTCTTAGGCCCCACCATCGACGGGAGAGGAATCCCGAGAGGCCCCGTAGCCACTCGGATGGGAACTGGCCTTTCCTGACGCCACCAGAGCGGGTTCCTGAGGTCCCAGCGTACGTTGAGAACACCTGCCACAATTCGAGAAAATCCAGGAGGTTCTCCCCACCAGGCAAGATGAGGCCAATTTCCGCTGAGGCTCTCGAGGCTAATCACACCTAAACTCTGGAAATTCCAAAGGTTCCTTAACAACCTTGCTGAAACTCAAGAAGTTCCCCGACATACCGTCTCCACTCCAGAGGAAGCACGAGGGTCCCGCCCACATCCAGAGGAGCCCCGTTTATGCCTCGGACCTCGAGATGACGGATCCTTTCCCTGCTTGGTCGGGAAAGAATTCCCGGCGTTCCCGTCCCATCTCAAGAGGAGGCGCTCTCCACAGGAAAGGCGAGCGGAACTCCAGGGTCGTACCACCATTTCAAGAGTCCCCCAGATGTCTCAGTCCATTCCAGAGGAACATGTTTTCCCTGCACTGCCTCGACTTTTCAAGCCGAGGATAGACTCACACCTGGTGGCAGGTGGACAGCCTGTTGGAAAGACTCTTGGAAAGCCTTGAAGGAAAGACTTGAGTGAAAGCTACAGATCCCTTGACCACGCGTTAGGAAGCGTGACACTGCTGCTACAGCTCGGGAGGAAAGCGCACGTGCATGCCCACACTCGAGACGAGGACTGACTTCCCTGGGGAGACTCCAGAAGTACCCCAAGAACCATGTCAGCACTGGAGAGGAATCCTCAGGATCCGGCCTCGACTCCACACAAGGTCTTAGCCCCGGCATCGACCCAAAGAATCCCGAGAGTCCCCCTGGCAACTTGCATGGGACTGGCCTTTCCTGAGGCCACGAGACCGGGTCCCTGAGGTCCCGTCGTAAGTTGAGAGCACCTGCCGTAACTCGAGAAAATCCAGGAGGTTCTCCCCTACAGGCAAAATGAGGCTATTTCACTGACGCATCTAGAGGCTAAGCCACCTAACCTCTGGAACTTCCAATGGTTCCTTCACACACTTGCTGCAACTCAAGGAGCTTTCCCGACACATCCGTTCTACACTCAAAGGAAGCACGAGGTCGCCGCCACATCCAGAGAAGCCCGAGCCCCCTCGAGGCTCAAAGGAAGAGATCTTTTTAAATGCTTGCATTTCCCGAGTCGAAGACCTTGTGTTGAGTTGGGACCGGAAACTGAGGATTCCTCTCCAGTGCTGACGTGGATTTTTGGGTACTTCTGGACTCTCCCCAGGGAGTCAGTCTCGTCTCGAGTGGGGAAATGCACGTGGGCTTTCCTCCCTAAAGGTGGCAGCAGTGTCATGCTTACCCGACGGGTGGATCAAGGGATGTGTGGCTTTCGCTGTAGGATTTCCATGAGGCTTTCCCACGAGGCTAGCACACAGGCTGTCCCACGTGCCACCGTGGTGTGAGTCGATCTCGGCGTGACAGTCAAGGCAGTGCAGGTAAAGAGTTTCCTGGAATGGACTCAGCCTTGGGGACTCTTGATTGGTGGCACGACCTGGAGTTCCTCTCGCCTTTCCTGTGGAGAGCGCTTCCTCTTGAGATGCGACGGGAATGCCGGGAATTCTTCCCGACCACGCAGGGAAAGGATCCCTCATCTCGAGCTACAAGAGGAAAAGGGCCTCCTCTGGATGTGCAAGGGACGCTCGCGCTTCCCTCGAGTGGACAAGGGTATGTCGGGGAACTTCTTGAGTTGCAGCAAGGGTGTGAAGGACCCTATGGAAGTTCAAAGGTTAGATGTGATTAGCCTCGAGTCGCCTCAGCGGAAATGGGCCTCATCTAGCCTGGAGGGGAGAATCTACAGATTTTTCTCGAGTTGCGGTAGGTGCTCTCGATTTACGATGGGGACCACAGGGACCGTATCTGGTGGCCTCAGGAAGGCCACTTCTCCGTGCGAGTTGCTTATGGCCTCTCGGGATTCCTCTCCGTCGATGCCGGGGCCTAAGACCTTGTGTGGATCCGTGCCGGAACCTGAGGATTCCTCTCCAGTGCTGACATGGATCTTGGGATTCTTCTGGAGTCTCCCCAGGGTAGTCAGTCCTCCTTACGAGTGGGGCAGGCACGTGCGGTTTCCTCCCGAGCTGTACAGCGGCGTCATGATTCCCTTCGCGTGGATCAAGGATCTGAGGCTTTCCGTCGAGGCTTTCCCACGAGGCTTTCCCACGAGACTTTCCCACAGGGCTGTCCACGTGCCACCGTGATGTGAGTCGATCCTCGGCATGAAAGTTGAGGCAGTGAGGGAAAACAGGTTTCCCTGGAATGGAGTGAGCCTCTGCGGGACTCTGGGAATGGTGGCACGACCTGGAGTTCCTCTCGCCTTTCTGTGAGAGCGCCTCCTCTTGAGATGCGACGGGAAGCCGGAAATTCTTTCCCGTACACGCAGGAAAGGATCCCTTCTCTCGAGCTAGGAGGCGGAAACGGGGCTCCTCTGGATGTGGGCGAGACCTCGTGCTTCCTCTCGAGTGGAGACGGGTATGTCGGGGAACTTCTTGAGTTGCAGCAAGGTGTGAAGGACCCTTTGGAGTTCGCAGTGGTTAGGCGTGATTAGCCTTGAGATGTCTCAGCGGAAAGAGGCCTCATCTCTCCTGGAAGGGAGAACTCCTGGATTTTCTCTAGTTTCGGCAGGTGCTCTCGACTTACGACGGGGACCTCAGGGACCCGCTCTGGTGGCCTCAGGAAAAGGCCAGTCCCCATGCGAGTTGCTCAGGGCCTCTCGGGATTCCTCTCCCGTCAATGCGGGGCCTAAGACCTTGTGTAGAGTCGGTGGCCAGAAGCTGAGGAGTCCTCTCCAGTGGCTGACATGGATCTTGGGATACTTCTGAGTCTCCCAGGGCAGTCAGTCCTCGTTACGAGTGGGGGCATGCACGTGCAATTTCCTCCCGAGCTGTAGCAGCAGTGTCACGCTTCCCTTCGCGTAGAACAAGGGATCTGTGGCTTTCCCTCGAGGCTTTCCCACGAGGCTTTCCCACAGGGCTGTCCCACGTGCCACCGTGGTGTGAGTCGATCCTCGGCTTGAAAGTCGAGGCAGTGCAGGGAAAACAGGTTTCCCTGGAATGGACTGAGACATCTGGGGGACTCTGGGAATGGTGGCACGATAATGCAGTTCCTCTCGCGGTTCCTGTGGAGAGCGCCTCCTCTTGAGATGCGACAGGAATGCCGGGAATTCTTTCCCGACCACGCAGGGAAAGGATCCCTCCTCTCGAGCTAGGAGGCGGAAACGGGGCTCCTCTGGATGTGGCGGGACTCTCGTGCTTCCTCTCGAGTGGAGACGGGTATGTCGGGGAAATTCTTGAGTTGCAGCAAGGGTGTGAAGGACCCTTTGGACGTTCCAGAGGTTAGGTGTGATTAGCCTCGAGATGCCGCAGCGGAAATGGGCCCCTTCTCGCCTGGAGGGGAGAACCTCCTAGATTTACTCGAGTTGCGGCAGGTGCTCTGGACCTAAGACGGGGACCTCAGGGACCCGTTCTGGTGGCCTCAGGAAAGGCCAGTTCCCATGAAAGTTGCCCTGGGGCCTCTCGGGATTCCTCTCCCGTCGATGCCGGGGCCTAAGACCTTGTGTGGAGTCGGAGCCGGAACCTGAGGATTCCTCTCCAGTGCTGACGTGGATCTTGGGGTACTTGTGGAGTCTCCCCAGGGGAGTCAGTCCTCGTCTCGAGTGGGGGCATCCACGTGTGCTATGCTCCCGAGCTGTAACAGCAGTGTCATGCTTCCTTTAGCGTGGATCAAGGGATCTGTGGCTTTCCCTCGAGTCTTTCCCTCGAGAATTTCCCACGAGGCTTTCCCAAGAGGCTTTCCCACAGGGCTGTCCAACGTGTCACTGTAGTGTGAGTCGACCCTTGGCTTGAAAGTTGAGGCAGTGCTGGAAAAACAGGTTTCCCTGGAATGGACGGAGACATCTGGGGGACTCTGGGAATGGTGGCACGAACCTGACCTCTGGCCTTTACTGTGGAGAGGGCCTCCTCTTGAGATGCGACGGGAACGTCGGGAATTCTTTCCCGACCACGCAGGGAAAGTGTCCCTCCTCTCCAGCTATGAGGCGGTAACGGGGCTCCTCTGGATGTGGGAGGGAACTCGTTCTTCCTCTCGAGTGGAGACGGGTATGTCGAGGCACATTTTGAGTAGCAGCAAGGGTGTGACGGACACTTTGGAAGTTCCAGAGGTTAGTTGTGATTAGCCTCCAGACGCCTCATTGGAAATGGGCCTCATCTTGCCTGGAAGGGAGAACCTCCTGGACGTTCTCGAGTTGGGGCAGGTGCTCTCGTCATACGACAGGGACCTCAGGGACCCGCTCTGGTGGACTCAGGAAAGGCCAGTCCACATGAATGTTGCTCGGGTGTCTCTCGGAATTTCTCTCCGGTAGATGCTGGAGCCCAAAACCTTGTGTGGAGTCGGTGCCGGAAACTGAGGATTCCTCTCCTGTGCTGACATGGATCTTGGGGTACTTCTGGAGTCTCCCAGGTGAGTCAGTCCTCGTCTCGAGTGGGGGCATGCACGTGCACTTTCCTCCGAGCTGTAGCAGCAGTGTCACGCTTCCTTTAGCGTGGATCAAGGGATCTGTGGCTTTTCCCAAGAGCTTTCCCACGAGGCTTTCCACAGGGCTGCCCACTGCCACTGTAGTGTGAGTCTACCCTCGGCTTGAAAGTTGAGGGCAGTGCTGGGAAAACAGTTTTCTCTGGAATGGACGGAGATATCTGGGGGACTCTCGAAACTGGTGGCACAACCCTGGATTCCTCTCGCCTTACTGTGGAGAGCGCCTCCACTTGAGATGCGACGGGAAAGCGGGAATTTTTCACACACTACGCGGGGAAGGATCCCTCCTCTCGAGCTATGAGGCGGAAACGGGGCTCTTCTGGATCTGGGTTGGACTCTCGTGCTTCGCTCTGATTGGAGACGGGTATGTCAGGGAACTTCTTGAGTTGCAGCAAAGGTGTGAAGGACCCTTTGGAAGTTCCAGAGGTTATGTGTGATTAACCTTGAGACGCCACAAGCGGAAATGGGCCTCATCTCGCCTGAGGGGAGAACCTCTTTGATTTTCTCGAAGTTACCCCAGGTGCTCTCGACTTACGCCGGGGATCTCAGGACCCGCTCTGGTGGCCTCAGGAAAGGCCAGTCCCCATGCAAGTTGCTCAGGGCCCCTCGGGCTTCCTCTCCCGTCGATGCCGGGCCTAAGGCCTTGTGGGGAGTCGGTGCCGGAACCTGAGGATTCCTCTCCAGTGCTTACAAGGATCTTGAGGTACTTCTGGAGTATCCCCAGGGGAGTCAGTCCTCGTCTCGAGTGGGGCATGCACGTGCGCTTTCCTCCCGAGCTGTAGCAGCAGTGTCACGCTTTCCTTCGAGTGGATCATGGGATCTGTGGCGTTCCATCGAGGCTTTCCTCGAGGGTTTCCCACAGGGCTGTCCCACGTTGCTCCGTGGTGTGAGTTGATCCTTGGCTTGAAAGTCGAGGCAGTGCAGGGAAAACAGGTTTCCCTGGAATGGACTGAGACATTTGGGGACTCTGGGAATGGTGGCATGACCCTGGAGTTCCTCTCGCCTTTCCTGTGGAGAGCGCCTCCTCTTGAGATGAGAGACGGGAACGCCGGCAATTCTTTCCCGAACACGCAGGGAAAGGATCCCTCCTCTCGAGCTATGAGGCGGAAACGGGGCTTCTCTGGATGTGGGCGGGACTCTCGTGCTTCCTCTCGAGTGAAGACGGGTATGTCCGGGAACTTCTTGAGTTGCAGCGAGGGTGTGAAGGACCCTTTGGAAGTTCCAGAGGTTATGTGTGATTAACCTTGAGACGCCACAGCGGAAATGGGCCTCATCTCGCCTGGAGGGGAGAACCTCCTGGATTTTCTCGAGTTGCGGCAGGTGCTGTCGACTTACGACGGGGACTTCAGGGACCCGATCTGGTGGCCTCAGGAAAGGCCAGTCCCCATGCGAGTTGCTCGGGGGCCTCTTGGGTTTCCTCTCCCGTCGATGCCGGGGCCTAAGACCTTGTGTGGAGTCGGTGCCGGAACGTGAGGATTCCTCTCCAGTGCTGACATGGATCATGGGTACTTCTGGAGTCTCCCCGGGTTAGTCAGTCCTAGTCTCGAGTGGGGCATGCACGTTCAATTTCCTCCCGATCTGTGGAAGCAGTGTCACACTTCCGATAGCGTGTATCAAGGGATCTGCAGCTTTCCCTCGAGGCTTTCCAATGAGGCTTTCCCTCGAGGATTTTCCTCAGGGCTGTCCCACGTGCCACCGTGGTGTGAGTCGATCCTCGGCTTGAAAGTCGAGGCAGTGGAGGGAAAACAGGTTTCCCTGGAATTGACAGAGATATCTGGGGGACTCTGGGAATGGTGGAACGACCCTGGAGTTTCTCTCGCCTTTCCTGTGGAGAGGGCCTCCTCTTGAGATGCGACTGGAACGCCGGGAATGCTTTACAGACCACGCAGGTAAAGGATCCCTCCTCTCGAGCTATGAGGTGGAAACGGTGCTCCTCTGAAAGTGGGCGGGAAGATCTTGATACTCTCGAGTGGAGCGGGTATGTCGGAGAACTTCTTGAGTTGCAGCAAGGGTGTGAAGGACCTTTGGAAGTTCCAGAGGTTAGGTGTGATTAGCCTCCAGACGCCTCAGCGCAAATGGGCCTCATCTCGCCTTTAAGGACGCCAAGATCCATGTCAGCACTGGAGAGGAATCCTCAGGTTCCGGCACCGACTCCACACAAGGTCTTAGGCCCCGGCATCGACGGGAGAGGAATCCCGAGAGGCCCCCGAGAAACTCGCATGGGGAATGGCCTTTCCTGAGGCCACCAGAGCGGGTCCCTCACCCCGTCGTAAGTCGAGATCACCTGTCCCAACTCGAAAAAAATCCAGGAGGTTCTCCCCTCCAGGCGAGATGAGGCCCATTTCCGCTGAGGCGTCTCGTGGCTAATCACACCTAAACCTCTGGAACTTCCAAAGGGTTCTTCACACCCTTGCTGCAACTCAAGAAGTTCCCCGACATACCCGTCTCCACTCGAGAGGAAGCACGAGAGTCCCGCCCACATCCAGAGGAGCCCCGTTTCCGCCTCACAGCTAGAGAGGAGGTATCCTTTCCCTGCGTGGTCCGGAAAGAATTCCGGTCTTCCCGTCACAACTCAAGAGGAGGCGCGTTCAACAGGAAAGGAGAGGAACTCCAGGGTCGTGCCACCATTCCCAGAGTACCCCAGATATCTCAGTCCATTCCAGGGAAACCTGTTTTCCCTGCACTGCCTCGACTTTCAAGCCGAGGATCGACTCACAGCACGGTGGCACGTGGGACAGCCCTGTGGGAAAGCCTCGTGAGAAAGCCTCATGGGAAAGCCTCGAGGGAAAGCCACTGATCCCTTGATCCACTCGACGGGAAGAATGACACTGCTGCTACAGCTCGGGAGGAAAGCGCTCTTCAATGCCCCCACTCGAATGAGGACTGACTCCCCTGGGGAGACTCCGAAGTACCCCAAGATCCATGTCAGCACTGGAGAGGAATCCTCAGGTTCCAGGACCGACCCACACAAGTTCTTAGGCCCGAATCGACGGAGAGGAATCCCGAGAGGCCACCGAGCAACTCGCATGGGACTGGCCTTTCCTGCGGCCACCAGAGCGGTCCCGGTCCCCGTCATAAGTCGAGAGCACCTGTTGCAATTCGAGAAAATCCAGGAGGTTCTCCCCTCCAGGCAAGATGAGGTGCATTTCCGCTGAGGCGTCTAGAGGCTAAATGCACCTAACATCTGGAACTTCCAAAATGTCCTTCACACCCTTTCTGCAACTGAATAAGTTCCCCGACATACTCGCCTCCACTCGAGAGGAAGCACGAGAGTCCCGCCCACATCCAGAGGAGCCCCGTTTCCGCCTCCTAGCTCGAGAGGAGGGATCCTTTCCCTGCGTGGTGGGAAAGAATTCCCGCGTTCCCGTCGAATCTCAAGAGGAGGCGCTCTCCACAGGAAAGGCGAGAGGAACTCCAGGGTCGTGCCACCATTCCAGAGTCCCCCAGATGTCTCAGTCCATTCCAGGGAAACCTGTTTTCCCTGCACTGCCTCGACTTTCAAGCGGAGGATCGACTCACATCACGGTGGCACGTGGGACAGCCCTGTGGAAAGCCTCGTGGGAAAGCCTCCTGGGAAAGCCTCGAGGGAAAGCCACAGATCCCTTGATGCACGCGAAGGGAAGCGTGACACTGTTGCTACAGCTCGGGAGGAAAGCGCACGTGCATGCCCCACTCGAGACGAGGACTGACTCTCCCGGGGAGACTCCAGAAGTACCCCAAGATCCATGTCAGCACAGGAGAGGAATCGTCAGGCTCCGGCTCCGACTACTCACAAGGTCTTAGGCCCCGGAATCGACGGAGAGGAATCCGGAGAGGCCCGAGCAACTCGCATGGGGACTGGCCTTTCCTGAGGCCACCAGAGCGGGTCCTGTGGTCCCCGTCGTAAGTCGAGAGCCCTGCAACTCGAGAAAATCCAGGAGGTTCTCCCCTCCAGGCGAGATGAGGCCCATTTCCGCTGAGGCGTCTCGAGGCTAATCACACCTAACCTCTGGAACTTCCAAAGGGTCCTTCACACCCTTGCTGCAACTCAAGAAGTTCCCCGACATACCCGTCTCCACTCGAGAGGAAGCACGAGAGTCCCGCCCACATCCAGAGGAGCCCCGTTTCGCCTCCTAGCTCGAGAGGAGGGGATCCTTTCCCTGCGTGGTCGGGAAAGAATTCCCGGCGTTTCCGTCGCATCTCAAGAGGAGGCGCTCTCCACAGGAAAGGCGAGAGGAACTCCAGGGTCGTGCCACCATTCCAGAGTCCCCAGATGTCTCAGTCCATTCCAGGGAAACCTGTTTTCCCTGCACTGCTCGACTTTCAAGCCGAGGATCGACTCACATCACGGTGGCACGTGGGACAGCCCTGTGGAAAGCCTCGTGGGGCCTCGGGAAAGCCTCGAGGGAAAGCCACAGATCCCTTGATCCACGCGAAGGGAAAGTGACACTGCTGCTACAGCTCGGGAGGAAAGCGCACGTGCATGCCCCACTCGGGACGAGGACTGACTCCCTGGGGAGACTCCAGAAGTAACCCAAGATCCATGTCAGCACTGGAGAGGAATCCTCAGGTTCCGGCACCGACTCCACACAAGGTCTTAGGCCCCGGCATCTTCGGGAGAGGAATCCCGAGAGGCCCGAGCAACTCCCATGGGAACTGGCCTTTCCTGAGGCCACCAGAGCGGGTCCCTGAGGTCCCCGTCGTAAGTCGAGAGCACCTGCCGCAACTCGAGAAAATCCAGGAGGTTCTCCCCTTCAGGCGAGATGAGCCCATTTCCGCTGAGGCGTCTCGAGGCTAATCACATCTAATATCTGGAACTTCCAAAGCGTCCTTCACACCCTTGCTGCAACTCAAGAAGTTCCCCGACATAGCCGTCTCCACTCGAGAGGAAGCACGAATGTCCCGCCCAAATCCAGAGGAGCCCCGTTTCCGCCTCCTAGCTCGAGGGGAGGGATCCTTTCCCAGCGTTTCGGGAAAGAATTCCCGGCTTTCCCGTTGCATCTCAAGAGGAGGCGCTCTCCACAGGAAAGGCGAGAGGAACTCCAGGGTCGTGCCACCATTCCCAGAGTCCCCTGGAAGTCTCAGTCCATTCCAGGGAAACCTGTTTTCCCTGCACTGCCTCGACTTTCAAGCCGAGGATCGACTCAAACCACGGTGGCACGTGGGACAGCCCTGTGGAAAGCCTCGTGGGAAAGCCTCGTGGGAAAGAGAGGAAAGCTCGAGGGAAAGCCACAGATCCCTTGATCCACGCGAAGGGAAGCGCGACACTGCTGCTACAGCTCGGAGGAAAGCGCACGTGCATGCCCCCACTCGAGACGAGGACTGACTCCCCTGGGGAGACTCCAGAAGTACCCCAAGATCCATGTCAGCACTGGAGAGGAATCCTCAGGTTCCGGCACCTGCTGGGGAG
>NW_017216045.1:0-23569 GCF_001704415.2 Capra hircus
AATGAAGTGGTTCATTCAGAGAAAATGTGTTGTGATTTAACATGTTCACGTGGATTACTTGCTCATTTCTGTACCCTTGAGGGCTTTATTTCATTAAGTAAGTGAACTCCACTGGATGGGGGAGGCACCATCTGAGTTCATTTCATGCGAGTAAACAAGATCATAGGAAGCTCTATGCCCAGCAACTTGTGCCTACAGCTGTGTTGTATGCTTATCTTGCTGGTGCAGCTTTGAACTTCACAGCATGTTTCATTTTGGTCACAACATGTGGCTTCATAGGATATTAGTTCCCCAACCAGGGGGTCGAACACAGGATCCTGGCAGTGAGAGGGCTGAGTCCTAAGCAAACCACTGGACTGCCAGGCAACTCCTGTTTTTCGGTGCTTTGGTTTGTTCGTGTGTGTGTGTGTGTGTGTGTGTGTGCTTTTTTTTTAAAATTTTTGCTCTATTTATAGGAGAACTCTTCTGTGTGTAAGTATGATGTGAATGGTATTACAACTTGAAATGTTTGTGTTGTACATATGATCTCAAAATTGAATAGTTTGAAAGAACTTAACACTTGTTATCTCTTGGCCCAGGATCTCTCCTGAGGTAGTAGTCAAGCTTTTGTCTGGTTTGGCAACCTCTGAAGACTTAGCTTGTTGAATCTAAGCTCTCTCACTTGGGTGTACTCATGAAGCCTCAGTTCCTCCTTCTGTGGGCCTCTGCAAGGGGCTTCTCTTGTGGAGGCTGCTGTGTTTTCACAGAATGAGTGATTCAGGAAAGCACTTGCACCCATGATAAAGTGCAGAGTCTTTTTTTCAGATGTTACACGTCTTCACTCCTGTATTTGCTTAGTCTCACAGATCAACCCTGTGATAGATTGAGAGAGAACTACACAGGGGTGGGAATATCAGGAGATTCGATTCACTTGAAGGCTGGTTACCATTCCCATTAATCACCATGCCAGCCTTTTTTTTTTTTCATATGATCTCAATTCTGTCACTGTGAGCAAATTATTTGGCTTGTGTACTCTTCTTGTGTGCTGCTCCGGCTGCTAAGCCGCATCAGTCGTGTCCGACTCTGCAATCTCATGGACAACAGCCCACCAGGCTCCCCATTCCTGGGATTCTCCAGGCAAGAACACTGGAGTGGGTTGCCATTCCCTTTTCCAATGCATGAGAGTGAAAGAGTGAAATTGAATTCGCTCAGTCATGTCCAACTATACGAAACCCCATGGACTGTGGCCTACCAGGCTCCTCCATCCGTGGGATTTTCCAGGCAAGAGTACTGGTGTGAGTTTCCATTGCCTTCTCCAGCTTGTGTGCTCTCTGGCTTGATCGACTCAATTCTTGATCTACTCAGTTCTAGACCTACTCATTTCTTGATATTCTATCAAGTCTCCTCTTTGTCCTGGAGTAAGTTTTCTGTTTCTCTGGATGGTTCCCATCAGGAAACAAACGGACTATAATGTTACCTGTCGTTAAAAATCCTACTTTTTGGTGACACATCCTGCTTCTGCTGCTTTTATTTTGTATTTGCTTATTATAGACTTCTGCAGACTTGTTCCTAGACTTTGTTATCTCAAGTTCTCTCATTTTCCTTTAAAGCCACTTTTGTCAAGGCCACAAGTGAATTTCAGATGTTTAACTCAGTGGTCAATGTTTAGTTGTTATTTTATTTAATTTATTGGCAGCCTTTATCAGAGTAGTTCCTTTCCTCCTCCCTGAAAAAAAATGTTTCACTTGGATTACAGAGTGCTTCTCTTTCCTGCTTCTCTTCCACCTACAGTTCTCCCACATACAATGTGTGACCTTTGTGTCTGGCTTTATTCAGATACCATATTTTCTTTTAAAATATTTATTTATTTAGCTCTGTGGCATGTGGGATCTTAGTTCCCAGCCCAGGGATGGAACCTGTGGAAAGTCTTAAACACTGGATCTCCAGGAAAATCCCCTAGTTTGTGTACTTTCAAGATTCATCCATTTCATGGGTGTATAGCAGTGAATGTTTTTGTTTTATTTTTATGGCTGAATATGGTATATGAATATGGCAAATGGCTTCCATGCAGTCCATGTTGAGCATATAGCACAGTTTGTTTATCCATTCGTCAATTAATGGATAATACTTGGATGGTGTACTTTTTGTGGCTATTGTGAGTAATGTTGCTGTGAACACTGGTTTTGCATGGACTGATTTTTTGTTTATGGATATATACAAAAGAGGGAAATTGCTGCATCATATGGCTACTCTATATTTAATTTTTGAGGTACTGACAAACCACTTTTGCAAATAGAACTGCCGTATGACCCAGCAATCCCACTGCTGGGCATACACACTGAGGAATCCAGAATTGAAAGAGACACATGTACCCCAGTGTTCATCACAGCACTGTTTATAATAGCCAGGACATGGAAACAACCTAGTTGTCCATCAACAGATAAATGGATCAGAAAGCTGTGGAACATATACACAATGGAGTATTACTCGGCCATTAAAAAGAATCTATTGTCTTTCTCTTTCTGACTTCCTAAATATTCTTTTTAATGCTAGTGTAGATTCAAGTATTTATTCAACAACATTTGTTGCTACTGTATAAAATGTGGTTGACTTTTAAAATATTTGTCTTCTCTTCTGCAAGCTTATATTAATTTTACTACTTGTGTTTTCTTCAAGATTTTCTATATACAAAAGTATGTTATCTCCAATAGACTTTGACTTTTTCCTTTCCATTCTGAAGACTTTTTGTTTTTTTTGTTTTTTTTTTTAAAAACAAAACAGAATTTTAAACAATAGAATTTTAACAAATTCTATTTTGTTACGTGATGCTCTGGTTGTAGAACTGCCAGTATAATGTTGAGCCAAAGTGTGTAGTAGACTTCCTCGTGTTGTTCCCAGTCTTAGAGGGAAAGCTTTCAGTTTTTCATTATTAAGTATGGATGCTTAGCTGTGGGTCTTTTACAGGTGCCCTTTGATAGGAAAGTTCTCTTCTGTTCTTAATTATGAAGTGTTCTTTTCACACCCCGGTTATGAAGAGGTGGCTAGATTCAGGAAATGCTTTTTCTTCCAGGCATGTGTTATTTGTTTTATTGTTTTAAAAATGGCATAATGTTGATTACTTTCATATAATGAACCAACTTTGCATACCTCATAAATCCCATGTGATCATGGTATACAATCTTTTTTATATGTTGTTGGATATTGTTTGGCAGTATTTTGTTGAGGACTCTTTCACCTGTATTCATAAGGGATATCTGTGTGTGTGTGTGTGTGTGTGTGTGTTGTGTGTGTGATGCTCTGTCTGATATTGGTATGAGAGAAATACTGGCATCACTTTACGCTGCTATGTGGGGAGGAGACCTGTGGAGTAAAGGATGAAGCATAGTTGGATTTCAGTTTAGCCAGGATTAGAGGGAGAAATTTAGGATATATCAGTGTGGAATTGGGGTGAGATTATCAAGAGAGCTCATTCTCAATTTCCTAGCCTGTGTTAAGTGCTTGACATTGAATTATGCTGTTGGTTAAGTAGGTATAGATAGATTATACTTTGACTTTGCTACCTATTTTCTTTGTTAACATTTATGAAATTAGAATTTGTGAATCAGTTGTAATGTGCATTGAAGATACATTTTCTTCCAATTTTACTCCAAAACAAGATGCCATTGAATAGCGGATGCCTTTTACAAAGGCCGTTAACCTTAAGTCTAAGAATTAAGCGTGTTTGTCTTTAAGATACAGAAACACATTTAAAAGTTACAAATTTGCCCAAGAAGATGCAACTGGTGTGTGGTTAACTTAGAATTCCAACTTAATCTTCTTTGACTCCAAAGTCCATGTTTCTAAAAGCTGTACAACAGTGCTTTTGTAAAATATGCTGCGTCCTTTACATGTGATTCACCTAATGATCAGTCAGTGTTTTTTTTTATCTTATTTTTTTGAATAGAAAGAGCATTACAGTGAACATGGGACAAAGCTATGATTCTAGAGCCATGTAGACTTGTAGTCATAGGTTTTTCAGCTGTCATTGAGCCTCGTTGACACTCAGTGTCTTTGTCTGTAAGATAAGGGTGTTTATAACTACTGTAGAGTTTTGGAGATAATCAAATAGCCCATTTTTCGTGTTCTTAACTAATATGTAGTATGTTTATCCGTTAGGTGGCAGTTTGTATAAAGGAAGCACTGGGACTTGTGGCCGCACCCTCTAAGAATAAAAAACGTATTAAAAATATGGAACTGACCATGTATGTTACGTGAAGAAGAACAAGAGCCAGAACTATCGGAAAAGCGAGGGGAGAAACCAAACAAGTACGGTGATGATGATGATGAACTGATCTTGGTTGGAGTGGAAGATGTAAATGAAGATGCTGACGTGATCTTTGTTGGGATGACCTCAGCTTCAAAACCAGTCGTTTCAAAACATACTGAACAGAGATACCCCAGGTTCTTGTTCAAGGAGAAAAAGGTATGGTCACTTCAGGAAAGGTAACGCTCACAAATCACAGCCCGTTAGTCATGTGACTCCTACATCAGAAGCAAAGACTGTCTTGCCAGTTTCTGACTCTGAACCAAGATCACCAGAGAGTCCTATTATTACTGAACCTCCGTCTAAAGCTGATTATAAAAATATTTCACCACAGATAGTGCCTAATTGCTTTTCAAAGGAGTTATGTTCTTCTTTGATTACCTTCACAAGTTCATGTCAGCATCCAGTAGAAAGAGCAGTTTCTGCAGGAGATATGAATAAAAGTCCTCATGTATCAAAGCGACTTTCCACTTGTGAAACAAATAGCAGAAATCCCAGAAGGCCTAAGCTCAGTGATGGCATTATAGGGGAACATTCTTTAGGTTTTTCCCCTTCAGGTATTTTTCATACAGTGCCCACTCAGCAAAGCACACCAGACCGTGTCCATACCTCACTAAGCCACGCTCAGAATGGAGAACCTTGTCCGACACCTTTTCCAAAGGACAATGTTCATTGCAAGCCTGTAAGACCTTTAGGGGAAAATGGACTGACAAAAACTGATTTTCCAAGTTTAGCAAGTCCAGACAAGATTGTTGATCCCACAGAAGGAAATCTGATTGTGTTACTTCGTGACTTCTACTATGGAGAGCATATAGGAGTTGGGCAGCCAGAACCGAAGACCCACACAGCGTTTAAATGCCTCAGCTGCTTGAAAGTTCTAAAAAATGTCAAGTTTATGAATCACATGAAGCACTATTTGGAACTTGAGAGGCAGAGAGGTGACAGCTGGAAAAACCACACCACCTGCCAGCACTGCCTCCGCCAGTTTCCTACTCCCTTCCAGCTGCAGTGGTCACATTGAAAGTGTCCACACTCCCCAGGGGCCCTCCGCAGTCTGTCAGATCTGTGAGTTGTCCTTTGAGACAGATCAGGTTCTCTTAGAGCACATGAAAGACAATCATAAGCCTGGTGAAATGCCCTATGTATGCCAGGTTTGCAGTTACAGATCATCATTTTTTGCAGATGTGGATGCACATTTCCGAGCATGCCATGGTAACACTAAGAATTTACTTTGCCCGTTTTGTCTCAAAATTTTTAAGACTGCAACAGCATACAGACGTCATCATAGAGGGCACTGGGAAAAGAGTTTTCACCAGTGTTCCAAATGTCGGCTACAGTTTTTAACTTTCAAAGAGAAAAGGGAGCACAAGACCCAGTGTCATCAAATGTTTAAGAAGCCTAAGCAGCTAGAAGGATTGTCTCCTGAAACAAAAGTTGTTATTCAGGTATCACTGGAACCCCTTCAAGCAGGATTGGTGGAAATAGCATCCATTACTGTGAACACATCTGATTTTGAATCATCACCCCCTGAAATCTAAAGTAGGAGGTCAAAAAAAGAAAAAAAAATGTTAATTCTGCTTTCAGTAAGTCTGAAGCAAGTGTTTCAGGTCAAAGTTAAAAACCCCATTAAAAACAAAAAGATCAAATTATAGCATTATTCAGTAATATCAAATATAGGGAAAGCAATGGGTAATTTATGTGATTTTGTTTTAAATACAGGAAGTACAATTTTGTTTGATCTGCATATTGAGATGTTATTTAAAAATCTATTATCTGTTGTTCATATAATTGTCTTAACATGTAAAAAGAACGTGTGCATGTGTGTGTGAGAGAGAGAGAATGAGAGAAGTGGAGAAAGGAAAAGTAACAACCTATTTTGGTATTTGATGTTACTTGTAAGTTCGAAAGCTCTACTATACATACAATCTGTAGAGTGTTTTAGCAACGTAATTTTCAACTGTTTTCATGCCTTGAAGATCTCAGTATCAGCTATATAGCCAGATGTGAATGTCACTCTCTGAAGTGCCTCTTGGGCTGATCTAAGATAACCTGGCTCTGAAAGCGTGCAGTGGAGAAGTTGATGGAGAAGCTCTGATGTGAGTTTGGACCAGACACGGGATTTAATCAGTGAAGAGCTGTGGCTTCTTGTCCCAGCTGAGGAAGAGGCATACATTCACTGCAGGCATAGAGCCAAGGTAGAAGGAACACTGTCTCAGAGTGGCTTTTACCTAGCCCAGGGACATCTCAAAGAAGCCAGCCGTTAAAATGCCTGTGTTTGGTGAGAGAGGCTTGCAAGCATCAAGCAGGCCCTGTGTATCATTGACTGCAGTTGGAGAAGCAGAGATAGTTAATAGAATGAGACCTGGTGCCTGTGGACCTCCTGTTGAGTGATCAAAAGGGGAATTTGATTCATTTCATCCCCTTTGCCATTTGGCTGGCCTGTAGTCACAATGAGGTAGGCATATCTGTGTCAGACACAGTAGCAAAGCAAGGTAAAATTCCCAAAGGAAAAAGGCCTTGACGTGCACTTTGATTTGTGCTGGACCCATAGTTTTAACTGAAAAGGATCAAACACAGGGAATCTGTTCAGCTTTTGAACTGGGCTAAATTGAGTTCTCTTACCCTTAGGCTACAATGGAGTTGTCCAAGAATAGTAAATAGAGTGGATAAAAATAGTCCAGGGTGATTAAACCCTTTTTAGAAGTCGTCCTTACCTTATCCAGTTAATGTGTCTTACCCTAGTTGAACACGTGAAGATTTCAGTTTTGTATCTTATCTTGCCTTGGACACAAATGTAGTACAGTTAACAGCTAATTCTGTGTGTGTGTAATTTTCCATTGTATCTAACTAATTGAGTTTCAGTCTTTCTTGACACAGTCTGATGTGCAAGAATTGTCTCATGTATTTCAGTAATTGTCAGGTCATAGAGTTATCCTTCCTCTAATCTATCCAACCATCTGATCTGTGATTATACTTGTGGTAACCTTTTTTCTTGCGGTCCCCAAGGGCTGTTTCACAGACCTGTGGGGTACCCTCTAAGTATTGGTTCCTGAACATCAGCACACTTGGCTGCCTCCGTAGGTTTTTGGATTCGAATCTCCTCCTGGAGTTGAATGTCACCCCTTCTCCACTTCTGGCACAGATACCTAGCAATCTCTGTGCACCATTCAAGGAAGCTGGGATCCTGTCTGTAGACCTGTGCCAGGAGAAATCCGTCTGTTTCCTCTTCCTTTCTCCTCCTCTTTGTCTCTCCCTACTCTCCCCCCTCCTCAATTTATTTAAGTCCTCTATGCTTTCACAAAATGCTGGAAAGTGCTAATCACCAAGAGGTTAGTATCCCTCTCAGAACTGAAGAGGAAGGACTACAGATGATTAAGCTGTAGTGAATCTATTGTCTCCATTTTTGGTAATTTCCTGAGTGTAAATTGAAATTCAAATAAATTGTGTTTATTTCCTCAAAGCTTGATTGATTTATTTGCACTTTGAATATTTTCCTAGGACTTTCCAGTTAGTTTACTTGGGCCAAAGCTCTTTGCTGAGTGTCAGCTTAAACCACTTTTAGTTGTATAAAGAATGTGTGTGTGTGTGTTCTGGTCTCAGGTGAAAACTCTATGTATAAATAAATAACCAGACTATTGTATTCTTATCTCCTTTCTTTGATTTCTACAGTAAAAATATGAAATGTTTTAGTTATATGGTTTTATTGTTGCTTAGTATTATCAACACTGTTACTGTTAGTCGCTGTGAAGTATGCTCCTGAGGAGTACAAGTTGTATTTATTGCCAGATTAAAAGGTTCCAGCAATATGGTCCCTGACTGCTTCCTCTCTTCCATTCTCTGTCCTTCTACTCTACTATTTTCCCTACTAATGTTCTCCTTTTGACAACACTGGCCTTAGTTTTCCTCCATCAAATTCCGTTTCTTCCAGATCCAGAGACTGCAAGTGCTGTTCTTCTGGAAATGCTCTTCCCGTAGGCCTGCATGGCTTGCTCCCTCCCTTGTTTGAGCTTCACCAATGCTGTTCAAATAACACAATCAAATCTTCAACCCCCTCTCTTTCCTCCTCCTCCTTAAAGGCACTTGAAGTCTCTGTCCTCTTCTTCCCTCTCCAGCCTAAATTTCCTAAATTTTCACAAAAAAAGAAAAAAAGGAAGAGATAATATCATCAGGGCTTTGCTTCTTAGAATTAACTTGAGTCAGTTTCTGTGCCTGCAAATAAAAGATAGTTGATAGTGAGTTGAGTTCTTTCAGGAGCTTCCTCTGTTTTTCTATTGATACCTCTATATTTTGTTCACACAATGACACTTTGTTTTCTTTACAAATATATTGAATATCTGTCAAGATTACTGTTTCGTTACTGCCGTTTGTGAATTTCCTTGTCTGCTTTGCTTGTTCTTTCAGGTAAAATTTATTGTTTTATTAATGTTGCCAAAATATTGTAAGTAAAATTAGTATTTGTAGACATAATTTTTTAAAAATTATTTCTGCTGTCTGTCTTTTTACAAATAACATGGCATATTTTTATTTTTTTAAATAATCGTATTGTATTGGCCAATTCTAAACTTCTAAACAGTGATGTGTAAATGGGCTTTCTTGTTCTGAGTACCATCAAAAGCAATGAGTATCTGGCTGAATAAATTCCCGTTTCTGTTTTTAGATCTTGAAGAGAATTGTTTTATTGGATAGTTTACAACATTTGTTGAGACATTTACTTTTCTTTCCTTCTCTTTCCTTTCTTTGTCTTGCTTTCTTCCCTTGTCTCTCTTCCTCTTTCTTTCCTTTCCTTTCTTTCCCCAGGTTTTTGCTTGACTGGACCTTTCCTGAAACAAAAGTGATTCCACTCAGAGTTGAATATTATCCTGTCAGAATCCCATTTCATTTCTCATTTGTAGGATTGGAATTAACCTCCTTGTCCCCTTATTAGATTTGCCACAGTTGTATCAATGTTTCTGATTTTCTTTTTCCAAGAAGCAGCTCTTGTTTTATTATCCCAACAAGTTTTATTTTTGTTGTTTTCTATTTTTGTTTCAATTCATGCATACTTTCTACATTCTTTAGGATTTTTTTTTCTTTATAACTTTGTGTTTTGAAGCTTTGTTTGCAATCTTTTTTCTGTAAATATATTTGATTTACAATGTTGAGTTTCAGTTGTATATAGGAGTGATTTAGTTATGCAGATACCTATCTATTCTTTTGTAGGTTCTTTTCCATTATAGGTTATTACATGATACTCAGGATTTCTTTTCTTTTCTGTTTTTTTTTTTTTTTCCATAGATGGTTTAGGGATTGAGCTATCTTTCTTTAAAATTTTGTCTGAATCCCAAATATTTTTATGTATGCATATTTTTAAATTAAAATTTCATTGTCTAAGATTTTTGGCAAGTTGATTCCAAAGATTTCACTATTTTCAGGCTGAATGTTTTCATTTATAGTTTACTGAGAAATTTTCCTTGGAGCTCTGAGGTTATGTGTGTATATACAATGACATGTCTTTATACACATCCTTTTCAGATTACTACATGTTTGAAGATATGTAAATGTATTTTCAAAGATATTTTCTGTTTGTATGGTAGAAACATGAAATGTTTTAATTCTAGAAATGTTTCCCCCAAGTGAATATAGCATAAAGAATAACGGTATAAAATTATATTCCTTTGAGAATAATCCTTACTAACAGAACTTGGATATGTTAAAAAATTATTCATAACACTTAGGAAAGGTGGTAAGAAAAACTTTATTCAAGGTAAGAATACTACAGTGGGGTGTTATAATATGGGAGAGAGATTGAGCTTATATCTAACTCCAGCAGCGATGCAGGTGGGAGTTATAGCTAAGGAACAGGGTGGGTCCATGGGATTGCAAACAGAGACGGAAGACTGAAAAGCAATGGACAACAATAACAGAATGGGTGTCAGTGGAAGCTTATTAAGACCACTATAAGGGTGAGGTTAGATTCTGGCTCAACTGAGAGGATCATTGCTGAGGCTAGGCAAGGCTGATGAGATATTCAGGTGAGTGAAATGATATGTGATCTGATACTGAGGGTGGTCAAATCAAGGGTGGGCTATGTTTTCTAAACTGAAGTAGCAGATTGTGGATTGGATTGGACTAGATGGACAGGCAGCCCTGAATAAAGACATTGCTCAAAGTTGGCAGTGCATTACTGAACTGCTGCATAACCAATTACCCAGAACTAGCAGCTTAAAACAATATTATTTCATACTGCTGCTGAAAGTTGGGAATCCAGGAGTAATTCAGCTGAGTGTTCTGGCTCAGTGTCTCATGAGATTGCCATCCTCTGAAGCCTTAACATGCACTGGTGGATTTCCTTCCAAGACGGCTTACTCACATAGCTGTCGAAACCCAGTTTGCTTGCTGGCTGTTGGGAGAAAGCCTCGGTTCTTTCACATGGGCCTCTCTAAAGAACTCCCTGAGTGTTCTCAAGATATGACTAAGCTGGCTTCTAGAGTGAGTGATGCAAGAGGATGCGCAAGGACGCTGCAGTGCCTTTTATGACCTAGTCTCAGATGCTTCATTGTTCGTTTCTACAGTATTCGACCGTTAGAAGTGAGCCACTAAGTCCACCACGCATGTGAAGGGGAGAAGGAAGGAACTGTGGACAGAATTGAAAACCACGTGGTACACACATGGCCACCAATTGTTTACATGCTTGTATGTCCAAAATGAATTTTCCTGCCAATGCTTTTAAATAATTTATCTGTTACAGCATTAACTTGAAGTTCAGGACCTTGTCATTTAAGTCAGGTCCAACTGTGGATCAGGGTCCACGTGTACAGTATCTCAAGTGTTCTGTTGCTCAGTTGTGTCGTATTCTTTGCAACCCCATGGACTGCAGCACTGCAGGCTTCCCTGTCCATCAACTCCAGGAGCTTGCTTAGACTCAAGTCCATTGAGTCGATGATGCTATCCAACAATCCCATTCTCTGCTGTCCTCTTCTCCTGCCTTCATTTTTTTCCACATCATGGTCTTTTCCAGTGTGTCAGTTATTCGCATCACATAGCCCAAGTATTGGAGCTTCAGCATCAGTCCTTCCAATGAATATGCAGCAGAAATTTACTTTAGGATTGACTGGTTTGATCTCCTTGCAGTCCAGGACCCTCTCAAGTCTCCAACACATCAATTCAAATTATACAAGTGTAGTTCCTCTAGACCTGAGGATGTGTGAACAAAAGAGATGAGTTAATCTGCTCACTTTCACAGCCAACATACAGTGGTGGGTCAGGCACAGATAACCTTCATAGACACTCCTGTTCCAGAAAGGGGATGGGAGATGGGAGTCAATAGTAGCAGTTCTGAAATCCCACGGGTTCTTGTGGGCAGTCCTTTGATTAGTATTTAAGGCCTGGAAACTTCCTAGGCTTCAGTCTCTGATTTTTTAATTCTACCCCCTGACATGATGCCATTGCATGAAAGGTGGCTAGTATATGGTTACATGAAACAGTCTCCCTAGCCTGCTTCCTGCTTGTAGAAGGTAGAAGTCCAGAGCTCTTATTTTGTACTATTGCTGGTCCTTTCAGTCTGAGCTGAACTTAAATATGTTATCTTAAAACCTTGGTGTGTCTCCTGATAATGTTACCGGTGTTCATGGCAAAGCACCCCACTCCAAAGCCACAATCACACGTCTTCATAATAAGGCTGACTCTGTCTTGGTTTTCTGCTGAGATAGCTGAGGGATTACACCCTGAAAGATGTAAAGAAGGAATTCATGTCAGAACTTTCAGCACGGACCATGGGGTATCTTTGGCAGGACCGCTACTGCCTAGAGTCTGGACCCTGAAAACCAGCAGGCCCTGAACTGCCCCAGGGGCTTGTCTGTCTCCCACTCTCCTGAGGTCCCTTGGGACATGCAGTTTACCCATCGCCCTTGTCTTTTCTCTGTTCCCTCCCTCACAAGCATATCCCGGCATAGGGTCACGCAGGTAAACCCACTTGTGCTTTCCTCGCCTTTGGGCACTGCCAAGGAGGCAGGCTGGAAGTGCCTGGAGGCATGCCAGGCTTAAGGCATGTCTCTCCTAGGATGCCTGTGGTTTTGCAGATACAGCATACTTCAGCACATCTCATGTTTTGTGTCATATCGTGCCAGTGTGTGCCACTCTCAGGGAGGGTCTGTGCTGGCTGCTGGGGTGATCTGGGGCAGCACTGGCCCAGGACCTTCCCAGTTCTCCTTTTCACATGTGCGTGGAACAAGTCTCCAGTGCAGCAGGCAGTCTGTGACTCCTTCTCCTTCAGCTCTCTGCCCATCTCGGCAGGACCTTAGCCTCACCATCCCGGGTCTTTTCATAGCCACGTCCATCATTTCCACAGGCCAGCCCACCGCCCCACACACTGAGGGCTCCACAGGCAGTGGTTTCAAAGCCTCACCCCACATGATTTGCTCTGTGTGAATGCTTAGACCATGAAACCCTCTTCCTGATCCCAACACACACAACAACATGGTAGAACTGATGAGTGTGTTTTGTATCTGGTCTAATTGCAGATATGTAGAGCCACATCTGGAGTTATCACTGGCCATCCTTTCCTCCTTCCCATCCTGGGCAGGGTCAATGCAGAGATATGGCGAGAAACCACCTTCAGCCTGGTCGCCTCATGACTCCATCTTCTGGTTGCTCAGCACCTCCTCTCCTGCCGCCTTCCATCTCTGCTTCTGCCCTGGGCTGGACACACACACACACACACAAACACAGCCCAGCATAAATAAGCACACGTGTGTACACACACACATGCTCAGCACGGGGACACAAATGCAAACAACGAACATAGGTGTTTCAGGAGGTGAAGAGGACTGAGCCAGCAATGTCAGAGATGGTGACAGTAGGCAACATGTCCTGCCCTTGGGGCTCCCTGTTCACCTTCTCCACGAACTCTTTCATATTTTCCCAAGGCAGCCTGAAGCTGCTTCCAGCGCAGCATGTTTGGTGGTTGTGAGACACTGAGTTGTGAATGTGGGAATTCACACAAGGTCCCAAAGTCAGCACACAGGTGCACGGGGAACCCAGAGAGGACACCTTTTCAATGATAGGCCTTCCCAGAGTAATGGGTGGGAGTGAAGTGCCCAGGCAATCTCAAACTCAGTGAGCAGCAGGAGGCCAGTGGATGGAAGGACCCACAAAGGATGATTCTGACAAAGATACTTAATACACACTGCCTCTAGTAGTATCACCTGGACTCTGGTGCTGCCACCACAGCTGATTTGATGGAGACTTGCTTCACTCATGGACACACAAAGTCCCCAAATAGACAGTCTCAGGGGGTCCCCTGGTTCATGCACGACCCAAATTCAGGCTCCACAGCCAGCTGGCATGAGTCTGAGCATCCCCATTTGGGAAAGGACAGTGTCCCTGTAGTATCACATGAGTGTCCCTTCAGGGCCCACCGTCAGACCCCATCTCCACATATGTTTCTGTCAGTTACTCTCACGGAAGAACGTTCCTGCCCAGGGTACTACTTCAGGGGATCGTCCCACACTATCTTGGCCGACAGTCTGCTGGCAATACAAGCAAGGTGAGCCAGCAGCCAAGAATCCCAAAAGGAATTGCTAACTGTGTTCAGGCCCAAAGCAACCACACCTCAGCAATCCTGTTCAGTTCTGAGCAGTTGTGACCTGACCACCAGCCGAGAAAGTTAAGGCTTCTGGTGTCCATGCTGTGGCAGGATGCTCCCCGTTCAAAGTCCCAGAACCAGTGGACAGGAGTGGAACAACATGCCCTATACCCTACAGAGAGACAGGGGAGATGGGTGTGGATCCCACAGGTGGACAATCCACAACCTTGCACACCCACACTCATCACCCCAGGAACCACGTTTTACAAGTGATGTCAAGGTAATTCTACTTAGTGGTCACTGTGTTCAAGTAGGGGGGTCCTGAAAGGAAAATATCAACTTGCAGTGGGACGATGGATGGCTCCACAACAGCACCTGTCAGGCTCAGGAGGAGGGAAAAGTTTCCTGCGCCGCCTCCTCTTCCTGAGCAGCAGACTTCAAAGAGCAGAAGAAAGGATACAGCTATGGCCCAGAAGCAAGGGATGCCACAGGTGATGGCGCTCCTCCAAGCCAAGTCAGGCTTCCTCCTCTGATGGTTCTTGCACATGAACTGGAAGTAGGCCCTGCAGTTTTTCTTATGCTCAGAGCTCAGTTCCACCAGCAGGGCAGCCAGTGCCTGCAGCGCGTCTTGCCCTGGAAGCTCAATAGCACTCCCGGGCCTTTCCTGGCCCTGCTCCTCCACTGTCTTCTCAGCTCCTGGAAGAAGCCCTATTGCTGCTCGTCATCTGCCACAACCTCCACCTCCTCCATGACGTCTTCCGCAAGCAGCTAGAACAACCACCCAACCGTCCACCAGGTGTGCACCTTCCTCCATCGCCTCCACTCTGCATAGCGTGGCTCCTTTGCCTGGCATGACAACTTGTGTCTGCAAGGTCCCAGCCTCAAAAAGCCTGAGGATGGCAGGCCACCAACCCCAGCGCCCTGAAACCGGGGCTCACAACTCGGAAGGTCTGCGGTCCCAGGATGCTCCTGCATTCCTCTGACTGCCTTTCACACTCCTCTTGGCCCTGGTCGTGACCCGAGGCTGGGGCAGATGTGAAGGGATGGGACATAATAGCACAACAAGTGGTGTGCAAATGCGGCTCAGGCTTCAGGAATCCTGTGGGACCCACTAGCTCTTTGGGGGCGGGGAGTGAGGGGGATGGTAGGGAAGTGGGGGCTGGTGTGTGTCTGGTGGCCTGAGGCTGAAGAAAGGGGTGGCAAACAGCATGGGACAGGGTGAAGGGGCCCTGGGGAAATCAGCCGAATAGGCGGATCCCTAGGCTGTGAGCCACGCACAGGCTGCTGGCCCAAATCTAGTCCAAGTGGTGGGCGGCACCCTTATGGACACGCCCCTCAAACGTAGGCATCTTCCAGGGTTCCTGGGCTACAGCGCACCCACATGGCATATACCGCTCCAGGGAGGTAATGGGGTTTTGCATCTGCTGATCCCCCAGGCGCTGTCATTGTCCAGGCTCTGAAAATTCCAAGGACGGGTTCCTGCTTCACAGTCTGAACAGCACACTCCTGTGTCCCTCAGGATCCGCAATAACTGAGAACTCTCCGGATATCCAAAGGATAAAACAGGTGCTCCACGTGGCTCATAGTTTTCTCCATGGGACACAGAAACCTGTTGTTGTCCGGATGCTAGGGGAGAAGGGAAAAACCCCACTGTTTGCTACGGTTGATCTCCAACTGTTCAGGGACACCAGAGCCTTAGGGTACAGAGCTGGCCTCTGTGTCTCTTCATCTCTGCTTCTGCGTATATCACTGTTTGGGCAATCCTTCTGTGTGTGTACCAAGGGCTGGTGTCTGTTTGTCTCCATCTCTCTAAAGTAGTGCTCTTGCTGTCTGCCACTCTCTGGACACCAGTGCTCATACGAGAAGTTTACATGAGAAGGCAAGCCCTGCTCCTCCTTAGTGAGTTGCACGCATGGGAGATCAGACTTTGTCAGTCCACACATTCGGAGAGTGCTTTCTCAAACTCGAAAGTCAACAGTGGGCGGTCACTGCTGAACTGCAGAAGGGTGTGGTGGCGACCCTCCCTCCCTCGCTGGACAGACGTGAATGCTGCAAAGGCCTCAGGTACCTTGGCCACACTTTGCACAGATGGAGAAATGGGACATGGCCTGGGGCCTGAGGGAAACTCCCTGAACATTATTTTGAATACCTGCCAGGGAGATGGTAAGGACAGCCTCCCCATTAAGTTCCATGACACACTGGTGCCAGAAACATGCACGGCTGCCAATTTACCCTATCGAGGCCCTTTCAAAGTGGTTCTGTTCTCCATGTGAGAACACATTCAAGCCTGCCCGGTCACCCAAGCCTGTGGGGCTGGGAGCAGCAAGAGGATCAAGCTAAGCCATCCGTCCTATAGTCCTGATACCCAATATATGTGTTCTGCAAAGTGTACAAAGAGTGATGATTCAACCTGGAAGACTGCAGGTAGCAGGTGCTTATGCTGCAGTTCTGGTCCATCACTGAAACACGCAAAAAAGGCAAGGGTTGCTCATGCTCATGGTAAGGTCAGGAAAGTATGCCTGGCACTTGGAAGGATGGAAAGGCCCTTGTATCCGGAGTATAAGGGGCTGTGGGGTCACCCACCATGGCTTCTGTGTCTGGGATTGCAGCCTGTTCTGTGTCTCAGACCTTCTGCACTCTCACTGGTCGCCCCCAGGCACTTTCTTCCGCCTTCCTTTCTGCCAGGTATCCTTGCTGTACCACTGTGATTCCACTCAGAATTTGCTCACTCAGTGAGATAGCGGGATCAGTAAGTACCTGGCTTCAGTGCTTCTGCTCGCTAGAATCTACGTACCTTTTCCTACGGCTTTCATGTTTTCACTATTCAACTTCCATCACCTAGTTAGGTCTGTTCTGACAGTGCATACTCATCAGCGTACTGGCAGGTGCATCTGCACACACATGTGTGAACACCTAATGTCCCTGAGAGGAAACTTGCACATATGCGAAGTACAAGCTTTCTTCTCCAGGAACATGACTTTTGGTAAGCACCTGACTTTCTTTGTCCTGGCTATTTTTTTTTCGCGTGCTCATCAATCATGTCAGGTTGCCACTTCTACTCTGTGAGAGCACCAAGAGTGTTTGAACCACCCATGCTTCACTGACTTACTAAATGCCTAGACTCTCTTCCAGTTGCTCTCATTGGGCCAGGTAGCGTCTTCATACAATCAGCTATACCTGCTTGCCCACACAGCTGAAGTGCCAATGAAGTCATTAGAACAGTCACTGAGAAGGCAGGGTCCATCTGAGTGTCATCTGGGGCAGATCCGCTATGACAAAATCAGAGAATCTGCTCCAGCAAGACTGCCAGAATCCTCCCTCAGGTGCAGCCATGCTCCTTTGCCCGTCTAGACCCACAGCCAGGGACATGACCCCAGAGGAAAGAAGGAATTCACGTCAGGACTTTCAGCACGAGCCATGGGTTGGTTATCTTGGCAGGACTGCTATTGCCTGGACCCTGACCTGAAAACCAGCAGGGTTCAAATTGACCCCAGGGGCTTCCCTGTCTCCCACTCTCCAGAGGTCCCTTGGGACATGCAGTAAGCCCAGCATTCTTGCTTCCTCCCTGTTCCCTCCCTCATAGGCACATCCTGGCAGAGTGCCACATATGGACACCACCCCTGCACTTTCTTTGCTACCTGCACTGCCAGGGAGGCTGGAAGTGCTTGGAGCCATGCCACCTTCACACCCTGGCTCTCCAAGGATGCCTGTGTTTTTTCACGGACAGCCTACCTTAGCTCATCTTGTGTTGTGCCGTCACATAATGTGAGTGTGTGTCACCCTCATGGAAAGAGTGTGCTGGCTGATGGGCTGAACCTGGGCAGCACAGGCCCAGGACGTTCCTGGTGCTCCTCCCATGTGTGGAACAAACTCCAGTGCAGCAGACAATCTGTGCCTCATTCTCCTTTGGGTCTGCCCTTCTCTGCAGGACCTTAGCCTCCTCACCACCCAGTCCTGCCGTAGCCACGTCCACATTTCCACAGAATGGCCCATGTGCCCACAGACTGAGGGCTCTACAGCCAGTGGTTTCAAAGACCCACCCATCTGATTTGTCCTGGCGTGAATCCTCAGAGCATGTAACCCCTCTTCCCGGTCCAAACAAACACAATAGCAAGGTAGAAATGGTGAGTGTGTTTTTGTATTTGGTCTTCATCTCTACGTCTGCCCTAGTCTGGACACACACACACACACACACACACACACACAAACACGTCCGATGCAAGCACATGCGTGTATACACACACATGCTCAGCATAGGGACACAAACCCAAACAGGAAACAAAGGTGTTTCAGGAGGCTGTGTTCCCTGTTTGTGTTTGTGCCCCCATGCTGAGCATGTTTGTATACACACATGTGTTTGTGTCGGCTGTGTGTGTGTGTGTGTGTGTGTGTGTGTGTGCATGTGTCTGGCCCAAGGAAGATGTAGATATGAAGGCGACAGGAGAGCAGGTGCTGAGCAACCATAAGAGGAAGCACGAGGCGTCCCCAGTCTAAGGGTGTGTGGTCGCTGCAATGTCGGAGATGGAGTGAGTACGCACCACGTCCTGTCCTTGTGGCTTCCTGTCTACCTCATCCCCGAGCTCCTCCACATTTTCCCAAGGTAGCCTGAAGCCACTTCCAATGCAGCATGTGTGGTGGTGCTGAGCCACCGAGTGGTGGATGTGGACATTCACGGAAGATCCCAAAGTCAGCACACAGGTGCACTGGGACCCTGGAGAGGACGCCCTTGCAATGATAGGCCTTCCCAGGGTAAGGGGCAGGAGAGTAAGGCCCAGGCAATCTCAAACTCAGTGAGCAACAGGAGGCCAGGGGATGGCAGGACCCATGGAAGGATGATTCTGACAAAGAAACTTAATTCACCCTGCCTCTAGTAGTGTCACCTAGGACTCTCACTCTGCAACCACAACTGACTTGAGGGGACTTGCTTCACTCAAGGACACACTGAATTCCCAAGCCCCCATTCTCAGCAGGCCACTTGTTACATGCATGGCCCAAATTCAGACTCCGCAGCCAGCCTGCATGAGACTGAGCATCCCCATTTGGGAAAGGACAGTGTCCCAGCTAGTACAGGGCTGTCCCTTCATGGCCCACCTCCAGACCCCTTCACCACATGTGTTTCTGTCATGGAAGAATCTTCTCTCCTGGGGTAGTCCTTCTGGGGATCATCCCACTCGTCTTTGCTGATAATCTGCTGGCAACACTTTGCTGCTGAGCAAGCTCAGCCCTGGGCTGACCAGGATCCAAACCCTCACACGAGCAGCCAAGAACTCCAACAACGATCATCAACTGTATCAAGGACCAAAACAATACCACCTCAGCAATCCTGTCTGATTCTGGGCAGTTGCGGCCTGACAATCCGTTGAGAAAGTTAAGGCTCCTGGTGTCCAGCCTGCAGCTGATGCTCCCTGTTCAAAGTCCCAGAACCAATGGACTGGAGTGGAACGATGTCCCCTATCCCTACAGGAAGAGAGGGGAGATGGGTGTGGATCCCATAGGTGGATCATCCACACCCCTGCACACCCACAATCATCATTCCAGGATTCACGTTTTACCAGTGATGTCAAGGTAATACTCCTTAATGATCACTCTTTTCAACAAATAGGGGTGGTCCCGAAAGGAAAAGATCAGCTTGCTGCATGACCGTGGTTGACTCACACCTGTACCTGCTAGGATAGGGAGGAGGGAAAAGGTGCAAGCTTCTAGGGTCCTCAGCTTGACTCCCAGGCAGGCGTTAACAGCTTCCACAAAGCCTCTCCAAACTCTCACAGTATAGGAACATGGATAACATCATCCTTCCACACCCCACCAAGTCCCATACCCACCTGTCCTCAGTTTCACTCACTGACATTCAAGTTAATTAAGTAGCTGAGAAAGTCTTTATCTTGGTCGCTGATCATGACAGAAACTTGAAAGTGGTTCATAATCTGCTTGAGGTCAAGGAGCCATTTATGCAACATGCTGGGCCAAGAAGAGCCAGGAGCATCAGCCCTATCTGGGGTGGAAGAAGACATGGGGACAGGCATCTTCAAGGATGCTGGGCACTTCCACTTACCCAGCCACTACTGATGTGCTCAGGCCCTGCCCATATCATCAGACAAGCTGATGGCTCTGTGTTCCTCGTGGTGTTCTGCCTCTGAGTGGTCTGCATTCCCCAAGCAGGGGCTGTTTCTGATAGCTATTATTTCCCAGACCTGTGTATGCTGGGTAGTGGCATGTCACTGCTTACATGGTAGGACTTACAGTCATTACAAACCATCTCTGAAAGCAAAGGGGTTGGTGTTGGCTAGTGTATGTCTACATATGTGTGTGTGTGTGTGTGTGTGTGTGTGTTACTCCCAGATCTCAGTTATTTTCGGAATCATTTACCTTTACAACAATAACTGTCAGCTAAGGCTGCCCTGGTGTACTGTCTCTGGTCCTTTCTGACTTAGAGGCTGTTCCTCCTCAGATCAGGCCTGAAGTAGACACACAAAGTCAAGGCTGCAGCACTTACAGGTGTGGCCCTGCCCAGACCCTACTCAGCTGTGCCTTTGGAGCCTGCCAATTGCCCAGTACCACACTTCCTTCAGGGTCCACCAGCACCCATCTTGCCCCTCCTCCTGCTCCTGCCTCTGCACCTCCACCTCCTCCTGAGCAGCGGACCACAGGGAGTAGCAGAAAGGATACCACGTTGGCCCAGAAGCCAGGGATGCCATGGATGATGGCACTCTTCTGAGCCAAGTCACGCTTCCTCCTCTCATGGCTCTTGCACGTGAACCAAACGTAGGCCCTGCAGGTTTTCTCAGGCTCAGAGCTCAGATCCCCTTGCAGGGTCGCCAGTGCCTGCAGCACATCTAGGGCCGGAAGCTCACTCGGGCCTCCAGGCCTTTCCTGGCACTGCTCCTCCACCGTCTTCTCCTGCAGCTCCAGGGAGAACCCCTGTTGCTGTTACTTCATCCGGCACAACCTCCACATCCTCAAAGTTGTCCTCTGCAAGCAGCTGGAAACCCCATCTGATCCCTGCCACGACTCCGTCCACCTGGGCCTCACCGTCCTCTCCTGCCTCCACTCTGAAGAGGGTGGCATCTTCACCTGGTGTGACCACTGGTGGCTGCAACGTCCCAGCCATGCACAGCATCACCAGGACAGGCCACAGGGCCCCATTCCCCTGAGCACCAGGCTCACAACTAAGGAGGTCTGGGGTCCCAGGACGCTCCGCATTCCTCTGACCACTCTCACACTCCTTTGGCTCTGGCCATGACCCCAGCCTGGGTCAGATGCTAAGGGACAGGACATAATAGCATCACAGCAAGTGGTGAGCAATGGCGGCCCAGGGTGCAGTAATCCTGTGGGGCCCACTAGCGTTTTTGTGTGGGAGTGTGGGGCATGGTTCAGAGGCTATGGCTCGTGTGTGTGAGGGTGGCTGAACTATAGAAATGGATGGTGGCAGTCCAGGACAGGTGAACGGGCCCTGGGACATCAGCATACAGGCGGGGCTCTAGGCTGTGAGCCACACACAGGCAGCTGACCCAGATCTAGATCAATGGCCGAGAGGGGGTGGACAGCACACGATGGACACACCCCTAGACCGGAAGGCATCTTCCGTGGTTCCTGGGATCTGCTCCACTGCGTGGCCAGACTCTGCTCCAGAGAGCTAGCAGGTTTTGCATCTGCCGCTACCTCAGGCGCTGTCATTGGTCTGGTTCTGGAAATTCCAACCACGGATTCCTGATCCACAATCCAAACAGCACACTCCTGTGTCCCACAGGACCTTCAATAACTGGAGCTCTCCCTGAGTATCCAAAGGATACACAGGGGTGCCAAGTGGCTGAACAGTTTTCTCTATAGGACAGATAGACTGTTGCTGGCCAGATGCTAGGGGAGTAGGGAAAAAGCCCACCGTTTGCCACGTTGATCTCTTGTTCAGGGACACCAGGACCTTAGGGTATAGAGCTCTCTGTCTCTTTGTCTCTGCTTTGGCATAGCACTGTTTGGAGCAATCCTTCCTTGTGTGTACCAGGGCTGGTGTCTGTGTGTCTCCTTCTCTTTAAGTGGTGCTGTTGCCGTTTGCCACTCTATGGACACCAGCACTTATAGGAGAAGCTTATCCTTGGAGTGAAGGCAAGCCCTTCTCCTCCTGAGTGAGTTGCACCAACGGGAGATCAGATATTTTTAGTCCACAGGTTTCGAGAGTGCTTTCTCAATCTTGAAAGCCAACAGTGGGCAGTCACTGCTGAATCGCAGAAGGGGTCGGGTAACCCTCCCTCCCTCACTGGACAGACATGAACCTGCACAGGCCTGAGGTGGCTTGGCCACATTTTTCACAGAGGGAAAAATGGGGCATGCTCTGCTGGAATGAGGAAGCTCCCTGAATCTTGTTCAAATTCCTGCCAGTGAGTCGCTAAGGACAATTCCTTTAAGCTCCGTGACTCACTGGTGCAGGAGACATGTACGTCTGCCCATTTACCCTATGGAGGCCCTTTCAAGTGTTTCTGTTCTCCATCTGAGAACATGTACCAGCCTGCCAAGTTACCCAATCCTGTGGGGCTGGGAGCAGCAACAGGAGCAATCTAAGCCATCCATCCTATAGTCCTGCCCCCTATATATGCTTTCTGCAAAGAGTACAAAGAGTGATGTTTCAGACTGGAAGACTATGCAGGTAGCAAGTGCCTATGCTGCCGTGCTTGTCCATTTCTGAAACCTCACATAAATGGCAAGTGTTGCTCATGCTCATGGTACAGTCAGGCAAAGAATGCCCAGTGTTTGAGATGGATGGAAAGGCCTTTGTAGCTGCATGTCCAAGGGGCTGTGGGGTCACCCACCGTGGCTTCTGTGTCTAGGATTGTAGCCTCTTCTCTGTCTTGGATCCTCTGCACTCTCACTGGTGGCCCCAGTGAATTTCTTCCTGCCTCTCCTTTCTGCCAGGCTTCCTGGGTGCACCACTGTGATTCCACTTAGAAACTGCTCACTCAGTGAGATAACAGGCATTGGTACCCCGGCTCCAGTGCTTCTCATGGCCTGAGTATGTACCTTTCCCTAAGGCTTTCATTTGTTCGCTATCCGACTTCCATCACCTGGCTCGGTCAGTTCCAACACTTCATATTCACAAGTGTACTGTCAGGTGATTTTGGCTCACATATGCACACACATGTGTGTGTACACACTAATATCCCTGACAGGAAACTTGCAGATATGCAGAAGTACAAGCTTTCTTCTCCAGGAACATGAGTTTTGGTAACCACCCGAGTTTCTTTGTCCTGGTTATTTTCTTTCACATGCTCATCGATCATGTCAGGTTGCACTTCTAACTCTGTGATTTAGCCTCAAAGGCAAAATATGGGCATTTGCTCCTGACAGGGACCGATCTGCAGAGAATGGGGCAGGTTGGAAACGCTCGCCCTGGACAGCTGAGTGACAGGCACCTGCGTTCTGCATTCTCCCATCACCTTGGACAGCTTCCCAGTACCAGTCAGGCTATTCTGATCCATTGTCTGTGGTCTTCAGGGACCAGAAAACAAGGACGTCTGGGCTCAACTGACTTGGACACTGTCTTCTTGGTGTGCACCTATTCCTGGTCAAATTTCGTGTCCCTTTTGCTAGCCTTCCACCCCTTAGGGCCCACAACATTCTGAGTGGGGACCCCTGCAAGAAGAAAGGCACTACTGCCAAAAAGATGACTAAGAGGGAACAATAATAGTCTTCTGTCATTGGAAAATATAATGGTCCCAGGGAGAGTATTTAGATAA